>NC_058406.1:135828073-135839139 GCF_002201575.2 Neomonachus schauinslandi | reverse complement strand
AAGAAAGAAAGAAAGAAAGAAAGAAAGAAAGAAAGAAAGAAAGAAAGGTGTTAAAACTACAGAAAAGGCCCAGATGTCCATTGACAGATGAATGGATAAAGAAGATGTGGTATATATATAAAATGGACTATTAGCCATCAAAAAAATGAAATCTTGCCATTTACATTGACATTATGCTAAGCGAAATAAGTCAATCAGAGAAAAACAATTATATGATCTCACTCATATGTGGAATTTAAGAAACAAAACAGAGGATCATAGGGGAAGAGAGGGAAAAATAATATAAGATTAAAAAAGAGAGGGAGACAAACCATAAGAGACTCTTAATCATAAGGAACAAACTGAGGGTTGCTGGAGGGGTGGGGGATGGAGGGATGGGGTAACTGGGTGATGGACATTGAGGAGGGCATGTAATGCAATGAGCACTGGGTGCTATATAAGGCTGATGAAACACTGACCTCTACCTCCTAAACTAATAATACATTATATGTTAATTAATTTAAATTAAAAAAAACAAAAAAATTTTTTTAAAAATTAGTTGGTTTTTTTTTTGTGACACACACACACACACACAAAGATAAAGGTGTTAAATAGCATGTGACAAAGCCATGGAAGGACTTTATAATTTACAGTAAACATGAAACTAGGAACTTAGCAGAATTAACAAAGGTCAGACCTCAGGACATGATATCTGCAGCCCTGGTATTATCATTTGAGCCTAGGAATATCATTAAATTCTCACAAACCAAGCTATTCCTAAATATGAAACAGTGCTGAACATGCTTTCTGGTCCCCAGAAAAAGATATTATAAATTATGAAGTAGTACTCTTGATTGATAACAAGCATTCTCCCTGTTTAGGCTTGAACTACATCTCCCTAAAAGATGTGTTTAAACCCTAACCCCCAGTACCTCAGGATGTGACCTTATTTGGAAATAGGGTCTTTACAAAAATCAATTAAAATAAGGTCATTAGGGCTTCCATCCATGTAAGTACCTGACTTATGGACTTACATAAAGGGACAGTTTGGACAGAGACATGCACACATAGAGAACACCATATGAACATGAAGGCAGAGATCCAGTGATACGTGTACAAGCCACAGAATGCCAAAGATTGCCAGCAAAACTGGCAGGGATGCAAGGAACAGATTCTCCCTCGGAGGCCTAGAAAGGAACCAACACTGCCAACACCTTGATATTAGACTTCTAGTCTCCAGAACCACGAGCTAATACATTTCTGATGTTTAAGCCACTCAGCTGTAGTACTTCGTCATGGCATCCCCAGCAAAATAATAGACACGATGATCTCAACCACGACTATACTAAAAACTATATTGATCGGGGTGCCTGGGTGGCTCAGTCGTTAAGTGTCTGCCTTCGGCTCAGGTCATGATCCCAGGGTCTTGGGATCGAGCCCCGTATCGGGCTCCCTGCTCTGCGGGAAGCCTGCTTCTCCCTCTCCCACTCCCCCTGCTTGTGTTCCCTCTCTCACTGTCTCTCTCTGTCAAATAAATAAATAAAATCTTTAAAAATATATATATATATTGATCATATTGAAAATTCTGTTGAAGACTCACGAATTCCCGGCCCTAAACACAAACAAACAAATAACATGCATTTAAAACCCCACTTGTTTTCCTAAACTGTTGGAGCTGCTACACTGGCAGCAACCTTGACCGGCCTGGTTGCCACTGCATTATTTTGTTGTCCTGTGTTTTACTTGTTTTTAATTTTTTTTTGAGTATGTATAGTTATATATATAACACAATGTTACATTAGTTGCAGGTGTACGACAGAATGACTCAGTATCTGTATATGCTACGCTATGCTCAGCACAAGTGTAGCTCCCATCTGTCACCATGCAACGGTATCGCAATATCATTGACTATATTCCCCATGTTGTTCCTTTTATTCCCGTGACTTACTCATTCCGTAACTGGAAGGCTGTACCTCTCAGTCCTCTGCATCTATTTTGTCCGACCCCAAGCCCTCTTGCTCTCTGTGTGTAGAGGCCTGATTCTATTTTTTGCTTGTTTATTCATTTGTTTGGTTTTTTTTTTTTTTTTTTTTGGATTCCACATATGAATGAAATCATCTGGTATTTGTCTTTCTCTATCTGACTTATCTCACTTAGCATAAGACTCTTGGTCCATCCGTGTTGTCCCAAATGACAAGATCTCATCCTTTATTATGGCTGAGTAATATTCCACTATATCCATATATCACATCTTTTTTTTTTATTATGTTATGTTAATCACCATACATTACATCATTAGTTTTTGATGTAGTGTTCCAGGATTCATTGTTTGCATATAACACCCAGTGCTCCATGCAGAACATGCCCTCTTTAATACCCATCACCAGGCTAACCCATCCTCCCACCCACCCCCTCCCCTCTAGAACCCTCAGTTCCTCAGTTTGTCCATTCATCTATCGATGGATAACTTAGGTTACTTCCATATCTTGGCTATTGTAAATAATGCTGCAATAAACATAGGGGCACATATATCTTTTTGAATTAGTGTTTTTGTATTCTTTGGGTAAATATCCAGTAGCCACTGAATTATTGTTACTTTATATTCTCTTAGATATCCATTAGCTTTTCTGTTATTGTTGTTCTGTTTGCTTCTCACCATTAAATCTTGAAAATAATTGACGTGCAGACTTATGTTGTATTTCACTAGTTAAAACTGAGAATCAACTTAGTCTAGAAAGCAACCTAGAATGTCTGTGGAGTCAAGTTAATTATAACCTAGTGTCTTACCTCATCACCATCATCCCTCAAACTCCCTTTCACCTTGATCATCATCAGAACCCTAATGTCCCATTAGGGACGTTCTTAACTCTAATATCCCTTTTGGGAAATTCCCCAACACTGATTGCCTCCTTTCAGGAATGAAGAGATTCAAATCCTTCCTGGTCCCTTAGGATAGTCCAGGAGTAGGCATAAAACCAAAAGAGACCACCAAGCCTCCTTCCTGGGATGTGGAATCCTGAGCAGGAATACTTTTGGATCTCGGGGTCCTCCCAGCAGCAGCACAAAGGCCAGATGGTTTCTGCATCATGGTTGCTGCAGCCAAGCCTCTGGAGCTGGCTGGGACTGTCAGTTGTCCAAGACGGGTGCTCCAGCCTCTTGTTAATACCTGAGCCCCTGATGTGCTTCCAATACATTCTGGCTTTCTTTTCTTTTTTTCCTTCTTTCCTTCCTTCCTTTCTCTCTCTCTCTCTCTCTCTCTGACTTAAGATGACTGGAGTTGGTCTCTGAGCTTGAAATCAAGAAACCTAACAGATTATAAGAGCTAATGAAGAGAGACTACCAGACTAGGGTGCAATTTCACCTCATACAAGCAGTGAGACATGAAAAAAAAATTTAGCCAGTCCGAGCCTGTTTGCTAATGCAGAATGTGAGTCTGACACTTGTCTTCTTAACCTCTAAGGCTGGTTGTGCAATCAGAGAAAGCTCTTTGTTACTATTAGGCATGAGGAAAACGCAGTGGGATAATGATGATGGTGATGATGCTCCATAGAGTCTCATAAAATAAATATGCCAGTAAAAAAATAGAGAGAGAGGTGAGGTGTAAAGTGGAATACTTAATTTACTTTAAAAATTACATAATAGAATTCTTTGTGAGGGTTGGAATAAAGTATTTGAAAATCACATTACATTTTCATGCACAATAAAATAGAAAACTGCTTCTTAAAAGATGCATTTAATACTACATAAATAATATTCCTCTTGGTTTATTTGTCTTGTAAATGTGGATTTCTTTGTTTCAGATTTTCTTAAGGGAAATTCTGTCTGTATGTGTACAGCTAAACCCAGGAAGCCACCCATATCAGATTGTATAATCATATCCCCAAAATGCAATGCCCGTGAGATCTTTTATTTACACCTTAATGGTTGGTTATGTTTTTTCAATAAACATTTTATTGAATTATACATTCAAAAAGGTATAAAAGTCATAAAGGTATAGTTTACTGAATTATCACAAAGGGAACACACCCATATAAACACCAGCAAGGTCAAGAAATTGAGCATTCTGACAACCCCATTAAACATCTTCATGCCCCTCCCAGGCCCTATTTTAACTGCCCGAATTGCCCTGAATTTTAATACCCCAGAAGAATTTTTCCTGTTTTTTGTATTTTATATAAGTGGAATTATAAACTATGTATCGTTTTGTTTAAGGCTTCTATGAGTCAACATTACATTTATGAGATTTATCCAGAGTACAGCAATGTTTCCTTCATTACTGTGATATTATTCCATTGTATAAATCTACCACAATCGATTTATTCATTCAACTCTTTTTTTTTTTTTAAGATTTTATTTATTTGCTAGAGAGAGAGAGTATAGGCGAGAGAGAGTGAGTGAGAGAACAAGCAGGGGGAGCGGCAGGCAGAGGGAGAAGCAGACTCCCTGCTGAGCAAGGAGCCCGATGCAGGACTCGATCCCAGGACCCTGGGATCATGACCTGAGCTGAAGACAGCCGCTTAACTGACTGAGCCACCCAGGTGTCCATATTCAGTCAACTCTTTACAGAAGTTCGAAATGTTTCTAGTATGAGGCAGTCACAAGTGACATTATTTTGAACATTCTTTATATCTTTTGGTGCACATATGCATTTCTGTTGGATATTTGCTTGGGAAAGTGATTGCTGGGTCATAGAGTATGAATATGTTCAAATTTTGTAGATACAAGACAATTTTCCCAAAGAGGTGGGGATCACCAGCAATGGTCTGCATCTTTGTCAACACTTGGCATTATTATTTTAAATTCTAGATATTCTGGAGGGGTTTACTGTTATTTCCTTGTAGTTTTAATTTGCATTTCCTTGATTTTAACACAAAAAAGAAAAATTACAACATTTTTCATGATTTACACTCAGGGATATGTAGAGAGAGAAACTGTATCCCAAAATAGCTCAAAACATTACAACCTTGTCCTCAAGATTCAAGGTTGAATCTGTATGTGTGTAGGAGACCAAGTATATGACTGAGGAGTTCTTCAAACAGGGGCCACCCAGAATTCAATGTTTATGAAGGGATAAGTAATAAAAATGAGCTAATTTGAAACTTACATATATTATTAAAATTCCCCAATAATCGCAACTGTTTAAACCTAGACCAACAAATGTGTTTTTCGGGGAGGGGTATTTTGTCATGAAGTCTCTTCAAATTGCCTGTACATGGTGATTTTCAAAAGCAGATCACTTAGCTGATTTCATTATCATTTTAAAATTCTCTGCAGACAAACACACCCACTTATTGCCTGCACTCAGAATGGACCACTCTCACCAGCCTGCATTTGGTTGCCACTAAGGGGATTTTATGCCTATTTAGGGATGCTCATATGTTAAAAGCTGAAGATTTGCCAGTACTTTATCTCTGTATTAATACAGACTAGTAATATTAATTTTTTCTACCTATGCCAGTTAGAATATTTATTTCATTAGCAAAATCATCTGAAGTATCAAATTCTAGACATCTTCTGTTTATACTATTACTGTTAAAGAAACCTTGTCTAAAATAGAGTTGTGGCTCATTTAGATGATCATTTATTAGATGTTATATTCGATGGAGTTCAGTTATAGAAAACAGACATCACTCCAGGTACTTAATGATAAGGATTTAATATAGTGAGTTAGGGGCATATGAACTCCCTTGAAAGGGAGGAGCAAGATCTGGGATGCTGCAGATCAACACGGCAGAACTGGCCCACCAGAGCACTGCTAACTATCATAATTAGGAAGTTGGCAAGTCAGGGAGCTGCAGTCTCAACTGGACCACCATCTGGGTCATGCTATAGGCAAAGTGTATTTCCTATAATTGTTGACTAGGATCAGAGGATGGGGAAGCTACCACCAGAACTGCTGACTTTAAGACCATGCATGCATGATGAATTGTAGAAGGGCAAATGCAAATTAAAAATAAGAAAAAACAAGTTTAATTCTTCTTACTGAAAAAAGTGAAGCACTTCTCCCTCTCCCTTTTCTTAGAGCACTTGTTTTAGAAAACATGTAACTTCTTTGCTTCTTTAAAATGTATGTGACTGGGGGGGGGTAGGAGCAAGATGGCGGAGGAGTAGGAGACCTGGATTTCGTCTGGTCCCAGGAATTCAGCTGGATACCTACGACCTGAACACCTACAAACTCAACAGGAGATCGAAGAAAAGAATAGCAGCAACTCTCTGAACAGAAAAGCCACCACTTTCTGGAAGGTAGGATGTGCGGAGAAGTGAATCCAAGGCGATATTCAGGATGATAGATGCAAGGGTGGGGGCCTCCATCAGCCGTTACCGGCAAGTGATAGAGCCGCGGGGCACAAAATTGGAACTTTTAGAAGTCTGCTGCGCAGAGGGACATCGCTCCAGTGGCTAAGCAGGGGGTGGAACCCTTGCTGGGACAAATGTGGTCTCAGGACTCTGGGGGTCACAGAAAGACCGGGGGTGCCTGAGTGTGGCAGAGCTCCCAGGTATCGGAGCGGGGAAGCCAGCTGCAGAGACGGAGCCAAGGAGTGGGCTCTCAGCTCGGGGTTGCCATAAACTGTGATCCGCGCCACAGTCGGGCCCCTGCTCCTCCAGCAGGGACCCAACAAGCAGCAGATCTGGGGAGACTCCCCTTCCTCCCCCGGGAGGAGCGGCGGGGGAGCGCACCGCAGGGATCTGCTGGGTTTGGAGACTCCACCCGGGGTCGGGTGCCAGAGATAGAAACACTCGGTCACAGGCCAGGTGAGCACGGGAGTGTGGCTGGAGACCGGGGAGACAGGAGTGATTGACTGCTTTTCTCTGGGGGCGCACTGGGGAGCGGGGCCCCGAGTTCTCAGCTCCTCCAGGGCAGAGATTGGGAGGCCGCCATTTTCACTCTCGGCCTCCAAAGCTGTACGGAAAGCTTGCAGGGAACAAAAGTTCCGGAGAGCAAACCCGAGCAGATTACTTAGCCCAGACCGGGCAAGGGCAGAGCAATTCCGCCTCCGGCAAAGACATTTGGGAACCATGGCAACAGGCCCCTCCCCCAGAAGATCAGCAAGAACTGCCAGCCAAGACCAAGGTTACTGATCAATGAGAACGGCAGAACTCCAGCGCGAGGGGAATACTGCACATAGAATCCATGGCTTTTTTACCATGATTCTTTAGTCTTTCAAAGTTTTTTTTTTTTTTGAATTTTTCTTTTTCCCTTTTTCAACCAACATCTTATCAATCCCTTTTTGAAAAATCTTTTTTATTTTTTATTTTTAGAGTCATATTCTATCCCTTCATTGTAGTTAACTTTATTTTTGGTATATATATAAGTTGTTCTCTCTTCAAAATTTTGGGATACAGTTGCTTCTAACAGACCAAAATATACCCTAAATCTCTAGTGTATGGCTTTGTTCTACTCTCCTGCCTGATCACATTCTCTCCCCCCTCCTTTTTTTTAACTTCTCTTCTTTCTTTTTTCAACCAACTTATCAATTCCTTTTATAAAATCTTTTATAATTTTCATCTTTACAGGCATATTCCATCCCTTCATCATATTTACCCTTATTTTTGTACATATATAAGTTTTTCTTTCTTTAAAATTTTGGGAGGCACTTTCTTCTAACAGACCAAAATACGCCCAAATCTAGTGTGTGGCACTGATCTATTCACCAGTCTGATCATATGTGATCCTATTCCTTTTTTTTTTCTTTTTTCTTTCTTTCCCTTTCTTTTCCCCTGGTTTCCGGTCTCTTCTGATTTGTTTAGTGTATATTTTTCTGGGGTCATTGTTACCCTTCTAGCATTTTGTTCTCTCATTCATCTATTCTCCTCTGGACAAAATGACAAGACAGAAAAACTCACCTCAAAAAAAAGAACAAGAGGCAGTACCGACTGCCAGGGACCTACTCAATACGGACATTAGTAAAATGTTGGAACTAGAGTTCAGAATGATGATTAAAAGATATTAGCTGTGAATTGTGCAAGACTGTTGAATCACAGATCTGTATCTCTGAAACAAATAATACATTATATGTTAAAAAAAAAAACAAAGAAGAAGAAGATAGCAGGAGGGGAAGAATGAAGGGGGGGAATCGGAGGGGGAGATGAACTGTGAGAGATGATGGACTCTGAAAAACAAACTGAGGGTTCTAGAGGGGAGGGAGTTGGGAGGATGGGTTGGCCTGGTGATGGGTATTAAGGAGGGCACATTCTGCATGGAGCACTGGGTGCTATACGCAAATAATGAATCATGGAACACTACATCAAAAACTAATGATGTAATGTATGGTGATTAACATAACATAATAATAATAAAAAAAGGATACTAGCTGGGCTTGAAAAAAGCATGGAAGATATTTCTCCTTTCTGAAGAAATAAAAGAATTAAAATCTAACCAAGTTGAAATCAAAAAGGCTATTAATGAGGTGCAATCAAAAATGGAGGCTCTAACTGCTAGGATGAAAGAGGCAGAAGAGAGAATTAGTGGTATAGAAGACCAAATGATGGAGAATAAAGAAGCTGAGAAAAAGAGAGATAAACGACTACTGGATCATGAGGGTAGAATTCGAGAGGTAAGTGATACCATAAGACAAAACAACATTAGAATAATTGGGATCCCAGAAGAAGAAGAAAGAGAGAGAGGGGCAGAAGGTATACTGCAGCAAATTATAGCAGAGAACTTCCCTAATTTGGGGAAGGAAACAGGCATCAAAATCCAGGAGACACAGAGAACCCCTCTCAAAATCAATAAAAATAGGTCAACACCCCAACATCTAATAGTAAAACTTACGAGTCTCAGAGACAAAGAGAAAATCCTGAAAGCAGCTCGGGACAAGAGGTCTGTAACCTACAATGGTAGAAACATTAGATTGGCAGCAGACCTATCCACAGAGACCTGGCAGGCCAGAAAGGACTGGCATGATCTATTCAGAGCACTGAACGAGAAAAATATGCAGCCAGGAATACCATATCCAGCTAGGCTGTCATTGAAAATAGAAGGAGAGATTAAAAAGCTTCCAGGATAAAATGTATGTGACTCTTTTTAAAAGTAACATATCCCACTAGCCGATTTTATCACCCAGGAATGTTTCTTCTAGGACCTGGAAACCAATTCTTTGAAGTACAATCATCAGAGAAGATAGTGCCCCTATCTTCCAGTTTCTGGGGGAAAGAGACACGAGGCTCCACGGTGCAAACTTACCTCCTGTCATAACAATATGAGAGATTACTTTCCCTTTGGATAAAGGCAATGAGCAAACCCAGGTGGCTGCCCCAATTATGAGGTGAATTTAGGATCAGCTATGTGTGAGGGATGGTGCCATGCAGTCCTCTCACTTAAGGACTCGTTACTGTTTACCATGAGAACATGTATGGTATGGATTGTGTCTGCTTGGCTATATCAGGGTAAGATTAAGATTGCTTTCTGTCTGCAATCTCTTAGTGATTGTCTGTAATTCACATCACATCCCGGCTTATGCTCACTCAATAATAAAACTGTGTTCTTTCTTTTAGAACTTTGCGAAGAGGATATCTGAGTTGGCAGGAGATTTTGCTTTTGTATTTCCCCAACACTGACATGCCTTTGCTCTGTGTCTCTGCCCCCACTTATTTTTTCACTAATTCAAGTCTTACATGAGGACATCTAATAGACAAAACCTAAGTCACAAATGGAACCCTAACTTCTGGGTGAGCCTGGAAATGTAGCTTCATCCCAAAGAATAAAGTTCTAAAGTTCTAGACAAGTAGTGATGAAGGCATTATAGAAATTATGTAGTCTACAGGAGCTTAAACGTCTCCTTGAAATCCTGGAGGAACTGCAGTACCTGATTTTTTCTAACCACAGGCTGCAGCTAATATGGCATCTGTACATGCCCAGTGGCAGTGATAATGAGGGACCAGTTTTGAGCATCTGCCCTGCAATAGGTCCTGAGTGAATCACTTTATTTTTTAGCTATCACAACCCTGCAAATTGCATGTAATTATTTTAATTTTACTCATGAAGAAACTAAGGTTCAGATTACATGTCTTGTCCTAAACTATACAACTAGACAGTAGAAGAGTCAGGATTTAAATGTATATGTTTTGATCCATTCCTCTACTTGTTTCATGATTTCCCCTTTTTACCTACAGGGTCTGAGACAAAGCCAGTAGGGTTTTCTCCTGCAGAACCACATGGAGTCTCATTACCACTACTAAAGGTAAGAAAATGCTTTCAAGATAGAGAAATAGAGACTTTCCCAGATGTGGCTTAACTCAGGAATTTTATAGTACTGCCAGTGCATGCTCCCCTTCCCCCAGCCCACGCCTGCCTGACCACGTCCATGAATGGACGAGAGAGGGAGGCAAGGCAACATCAGAGCCCAGCTCCACCTTTCACCAGCCAGATGATATTGGGTAGTTTACTTGACTTTTCTAAACTTCAACTTCCAAATTTTTTAAAACAGAGATAAAAATAGCATCTGCCTCACAGGTTCGTGAGGACTAAATGAAATAACACATACAAAGGGCTTGCCTCATAGAATGCACTAAATAAAGATTAGCGCTCATGATTCTAGAATTATCACACTTAACACCTCACCAAGCAGTGCATTCTCATTCAAGACAGCCTTAGTTATTGAGAAATTATATAGAACGGAATTTTCCCTCTAGTACCTTTCATTCATTGGTCATAAGCATGCCTTCTGGGAAAAAAAAGCAAATAAACAATCATACTCTGTCCTCCATGTGCCCCATTTTATTCCACTTTATTTCACAACAGTCTTGACTATCATTTCAGTCTGTCAAGAGCCTTTTAATCTTGATTTCACTGTTCAGTATATAAGCAAGCTCCCTGAATTAGCTGGAATTAGATTTGGCTATGAATAACATGACACTGAGATACCATAATGTAAACAACATAGAAATGCAGTCCTATCTTATGTGAACAAAAACCGTAAACACTTCAGCACTGAAGTGATAACTCTATGATCGTCAGGGACTCTGGTCCCTTCAACTTGGTTTTATCATCTTAAACACCTCCTTCACTTCATAGTTCAAGATGAAGGCTAGAGAGTCAGCTGTCCTACCCACTCTCCAGCCAACAGGAAGTAGGAAAGAGCCAAGAA
>NC_058406.1:135771780-135828063 GCF_002201575.2 Neomonachus schauinslandi | reverse complement strand
TGTCCTACCCACTCTCCAGCCAACAGGAAGTAGGAAAGAGCCAAGAAGTTTGTCTCCAGCCTATTTAAGATGACCGCCCCAAAATGTCATTCCATATAATATACACTTTGGTTTATAGACCCTTGAGAAATGACTTTTTTATAGAGAGCAGAATTTTGCCTCTCGTACCTTTTATTCATTACTTAGAATATAGCCACATGACCACAACTACCTATGAGACAGGCTGAAAAAAATGCTCTCTCTATCCTGGGCAGCTGTGTCTCAGGTTAAAAAGAACCATCCTATTATTAAGTAAGAGGGTGAGGAACAGGTACTCGGGGACAACTAACAGTGTCTGTCACACCCTCCCAGATTTGTGTTCTTAGTAAATGTGAGAGCTTTCTTTCTATGACTTCGTTCACGTCATTGATAAAAATCTTTTAAGAGGACCCAGGCAGGGGCACATTCAGCAAGTGAGAGCTCCACCCATGTCCAGCAGTGAAAAGTGCCTTAACCACACCGTTCATTCACCAAGTCCCCTAAATATGGCAGGGCTGGGCATGGGGACTGTAGGACAGGATGGGGTTGGCAATGTCAAAGCTTGCACCATATCCTGCACAAATGAGGAAATGAGGATGAGAGAAAGAATTCAAGACTATGCATGCCCTTGCTTTTATTGCTTTTCTCGTCATCATTTTCTCTTTAATACTTTGGCCTGTGTGTCTTACGTGATTTCTTTCTGCTAAGTTAAGGAAGTTAAAACCAAACTCTTTGTAGCTGGTTTTCTCTACATTTTCAGTTCTGTATCTCAGATTTACCATCTTCTTCAATGCAAGAACATTCCCCGGACACCTCTCAGTACCAAATGGGGTAGAATGTCATAGATGCCACTTAAGGTTCGGTAGAGCAGTGCTGCTCATATATTAACGTGCACACGAACCGTGTGGCAGACCTTGTTCAAAGGCACATTCTGATTCAGCAGGTCTGGGGCGGAGCCTGAGCCTCTGTCTTTCTAGTGATCTCCTTGGTGACGTCAATGAGCGCCACACTTGGAGCAGTGAGGAAATGAGGCTTCACACTCATACCTGAGGCCACAGACCTTGTCTGCTCTAGTCACATCTTCCCAGCACCTGGGAGTGTCTGTAGCACACAGAGGTGGTATCATAAATATTTTCTGAATAAATGAATCCATAAATAATACCGCCTATGGCTCCATGAGGCAGCATAAGCTATCCATGGAAAGTAAAATTCAACTTAATTTAATTCCACTCATAATTACCATGTTAGAAGCAATTACCAGGTAATGCCATGAACTGCACTTGATACTTTCATGCCATTCATTATTTAGTCCTCACAAAAATCCTGAGAAGTATGTATTATTTCTGAAAATGAGGAAGCTGAGGATCAGAGAGATCGATTTTCCCAGAGCCCCAAAACTAGAATTTTTTTTTTAAAAAGTGATAGAGCAGAGAGCACACAGACCTGTGCACTTCTAAGATTCCACCATACTCCGCTGCCTCCTTCCTCTATGAAGGAAAAAATCCTGACCCCCATAGTACCAAGCTCATTTGACAGGGTATTTCCCATGCTCCTGCTCAACCCCAACTCTTCACCAGCTCTAGAAACAAAGGGGGGTTAAGGGGACTGTTCCAAAGTGATAGGCCCCATGACAGGCTCACCCAGCAGTGTCCTGTCCACACAGCCTCAGCTCAGGGGCAAGCAAGGCTCCAGAGCACCAAGCATTGCCTAAACCTCCATGCGGCTCTGGGTCCAGCCTTATTCACTGCCCCCGACAGAATAATCCATTCCACAAGCAACATTTGGGGGAAGTTTCTATACCTCAAATATGTTTGTTGGACTTATCTCTAAAACTCAGAGCTCATGGAGATTTCAGCAGTATGAATGTTTTTCTTCTGCTTGGGTCACTGCATGCATAATATTGTTATAAGTTTTTATTTCTTTTTTTTAAAGATATTTATTTATTTGAGAGAGAGAGAGAATGAGAGAGAGAGAGAGCACATGAGACGGGGGAGGGTCAGGGGGAGAAGAAGACTCCCCGCCGAGCAGGGAGCCTGATGCGGGACTCATCCGGGAACTCCAGGATCATGACTTGAGCCGAGGGCAGTCGCTCAACCAACTGAGCCACCCAGGTGCCCCATAAGTTTTGATATCTTTCCCCTACCTCTTTGGTGTGCTCAGTTGAAGATAGTGAAAATAAAAAATTAATAAACGAGTAAGAGTTTACTGAGAGATTTCTCAAAACAAATGACAAATGGCTCATGTGTAGGATTGTGTGTGATAGATTAAAAAATGGCCAAAAATTCTTGTCAGCCCCTTCTACCACGAGATGGAATCCACATGCGCTGAATTTGGGCTAGTCTTGCCACTTGCTATGACCAATAAATGCAATAGAAGTGATGCTGTTGGGTTCTGAATCTGGGTCTCAGGAAGCTGTGCAGTTTCCATTCTTGCCTTCTTGGGACACTACAGCCCAGGCTGATCTGTTGGAGAAAGAGAGACCACGTGGAGCCAAGACAAGGCATACTAACTGAGCCTCCCTAGACCAAATAGCTCCCAGCCAAGCTGCTCAGAAACTGCGTCCACGTGAGTGACCCTAAGCAAGCACAACCTAGGTGAAAACAGAACTGGGAGTCAATAAAATGACCAATGCTACAGTAGTTAACTGCTACAGTATGTATTATTAATCCTTCATGTTGCTATGGGGATCAGAAACCATGATTGTAACATACCTAGTCCAGGGCCTGGTATACATCATGAGCTCAATAAATGTTATACATCTTATTGGGTTGTTTATTTTTTTTCCAAAGATTTGTTTATTTATTTGAGAGAGAGAGAGAGAGCAAGCAAGCGAGAGTGAGTGCAGGTTGGGAGGGGCAGATAGAGAGGGAGAGAGAATCTCAAGCTGACTCTGCACTCAGCATGGAGCTGGAGGCCAGGCTCGATCTCACCACCCTGAGATCAGCGCCTGAGCCAAACCCACAAGTTGATTGCTCAACCAACTGCACCACCTAGGCACCCCCACATCTTATTATTTTTCAACAAATTGTATATTTCAGAAGTTGTGGAGAGTTAAAAGTTAAATAAACTTTATAAGACCAACTTAATTAACTTATTTTAGACCAATTCAGCTTATTTTATAAGAACAGATGTTATACTTAAGAAACTATGGTTAGAAATAAAAATTTACATTGATATTTCAGGTTGCCTAAAGATAATTACATTCGTTATAGAAAAGCAATGAATTAAATATTAGAAGGAATGATTTGCAATCATCTAATCCAGTCCTTGATTGCAAATAATTCACTGAAGTCAAGCAATGTTTGATACTATTTTCAAAGTTCTTAAATAAAAAATATTCCAAGATTTCCCTTTGTGACTTTTTACTCCATTAGGCATGAGTACTCCTTTATTCTCAACAAGTTCCACATAAGACCCTTATCATCTGATTGCATGCTCAACTGAAATGCAGACCTTATTGCCACAGTCCCATCTCTACTGGGCAAACATCTGAGGTTCCTTCTATGTTAATTATATCAAGACTCTGGTTTTGTGAAGAAAATGCTGATAGGCAATCTTCTGGTGAGTCCCATCTTGATAAATAAACTTATCTTGGGAAAAGTTGCTCTCACAACACCCCTGTGATGTTAGGCAAGTAAGATATTTTCCATCTTGTTTCTTTGTTTGCTTATTATTTTACCTTACCCTATTTTATACATGAAGCATTGACATTCAAGGAAATTGAATACTTTTGCTAAAATAAGAGTGATAGTACAAGGTAGAGTTGGTATTCCAATCCTCCATAATCTGCAACTAACTATAAATTGAATGTTCTTTTTACTATTCCACTAATTATGACATTGAAAGCAGAGCTTCGCCAAGAGGGCAGTACACCCCAGTAGCAAAAACTGGTTCTCGGGGGTGTAAAACATTTTGTTAGATACTACAATGGCTTATGGCCCTCTGAAGAGCCACGGAACATAAACAAATATAAAGAATATCTGTGGTATTAAAATTTCATAAGGGTATGGGTAATAAGGGAAAAACATGTCCAAAATGTTTCATTAGGGAGTGATAATGAAAAGAAAGTTGAGTAACACTGGCATAACTTTTTTTTTTCCCTTTTCTTTTCTCAGCTTTACTAAGGTATCACTGGAAGATATTTAAAGTGTACAACATGATGATTTGCTATACCTATACATTGTGAAAAGATTTTCTTTATTAGGTTAATTCACACATCTATCATCTCACATATTTACCTTTTCTTCCCCTTTTTTTTGGGTGAGAACATTCATGTTCTACTCTTAGCAAATGTCAATAATACAAATACAATTATACAATATTATCAATGATGGTCACCATGTTATACATTAAATTCTCAGAACTTACTCATCTTTTTTTTAAAAAATTTATTTATTTATTTATTTGATAGAGTGAGAGAGCACAAACAGTAGAGGGAGAAGCAGGCACCGCACTGAGCAGGGAGCCCGATGCAAGGCTCCATCCCAGGACCCTGGGATCATGACCCAAGCTGAAGGCCGACACTTAACCATCTGAGCCACCCAGGAGCCCCAGACCTTATTCATCTTATAACTGAAAGTTTGTACACTTTTACCTCTCTCTATTTCCCCCACTCTGACCCCCGGCAACTGCTTTTTCACTCTTGTTTCTATGAGTTAAGTTTCTCTTTTCTCTTTTCTTTTCTTTTCTTTTCTTTTCTTCCTTCCTCCCTCCCTTCCTTCCTTCTTTCCTTCCTTCCTTCCTTTCTCCCTTCCTTCCAGTTCCACATATAAATGATATCATTCAGCATTTGTGTTTCTCTGTCTGGCTTATTTTGCTAAGTATAATGCCCTCCAGTTTCATCCATGTTGTCAAAAATGAAAGGATTTCCTTCTTTTTAAGGCTAAGTTATATATAACATTCTTCTCTATATAGTATTCTCTTTCTGATATAAGTAATTGCATTTCTATATTAATGTTATATATATCAATATATATATTATATATTACATTTACTTTATCCATTCATCTAATGACAGACAATTAGGTTGTTTCCATACTTTGGTTATTGTGAATAATGCTGCAACAAATGTGGGAGTAGAGATAGCTCTCGAGATAATGGTTTTATTTCCTTTGTACATCAGGAGTGGGATTGCTGGATCACATGGTAGTTTTATTATTATTTTTTGAGGAAACTCCATAGTGTTTTTCATAGGGGCTACACCAATTTACATTTCCACTAACAGTTCCCAAGTGTTTCCTTTTCTCCATATCCTTGCCAAAATATGTTATCTCTTGTCTTTTTGATAATAGCCATGCTAACAGGTGTTTGGTGATATCTCATTAAGATTTTGATGTGCATTTCTCTGATAATTAGTGATGTTGGTCACCTTTTCATCTGTTTGTTGGCTATTTGTATGTCTTCTTTGGAAAAATGTCTATTCAGTTCTTTGCCCATTTTTCAATTGATTTATCTGTTTTTTTGCCATTGAGTTATAGGAGTTCTTTGTATATTATAGATATTAACTCCTTATTGAATATGTGGTTTGCAAATATTTTCTCCCATTCTATAGGTTTCCTTTTAATTTTCTTGATGGTTTCTTCTGCTGTACAGCAGCTTTTTAGTTTTATGTAGTCCCACTTGTTTATTTTTGCTTTAATCCATTTTTAATCCATTTAATTCAAATCTTTAATCCATTTAGAGTTAATTTTTGTGTATGGTGTAAGATAGGGGTCCAGTTTCATTTTTTTGCATGTGGCTGTCCAGTTTTCCCAACACCATTTATTGAAAAGACTGCCCTTTCATCATTGTATATTCCTGGATACTTTGTCAAAAATCAATTGACCATATATACATGGATTTATTTCTGGGCTCTCTATTCTGTTCCATTGATCTACATATCTGTTTTTATGAAAATACCGTATGTTTTAATTATCATACCTTTGGAATATGAGAAATGAGAAGGTGTGATGCTTCTGGGTTGTTCTTTCTCAAACTTGCTTTGACAATTTAGGGTCTTTTGTGGTCCCATACAATCTTAGGATTCTTTTTTCTATTTCTGTGAAAAAAGCCATTAGAATTTTTATAGCGATTGCATTGAATCTGTAGATTGCCCTGGATAGTGTGTACATTTTATTAATTCTTCCAACCCATGAACATGAAATATCTTTTCATTTATTTGTGTCTTCTTCAATTTCTTTCACCAACATCTTATACTTTTCAGCGTATAGAACTTTCACCTCCTTGGCTAAATTTATTCCTAAGTATTTATAATTTTTGATATAATTATAAATGGGATTGTTTTCTTCTCTTTCTGATCCTTATTTGTTAGTGTACAGTAATACATCAGATTTTTGTATATTGATTTTATATTCTACAACTTTACTGAATTTGTTTATTAATTCTAACAGTTATTTACTGGAGTCTTTCAGGTTTTCTGTATATAATATGTCATCTGCAAACAGAGATAATATTACTTCTTCCTTTTCAATGTGGATGTCTTTTATTTCTTTATCTTGTCTGATGACTCTGGCTAGGACTTCTCCTACTACGCTGAACAAAATGGTGAGAGAGGGCATCCTTGCCTTATTCCAAGTCTTGGAATAAGATTCAGAACCCAACAGCATCACTTCTATTGCATTTATTGGTCATAGCAAGTGGCAAGACTAGCCCAAATTCAGCGAATGTGGATTCCATCTCGTGGTAGAAGGGGCTGACAAGAATTTTTGGCCATTTTTTTATCTATCACACACAATCCTACACATGAGCCATTTGAGTATGATATTAGCTTTGGGCTTGTGATATGTAGCCTTTACTATGTTGACGGACATTCCCTTTGTTTCCAGTTTGTTGAGACTTTTTATCATGAAAAAATGTTGAATTTTGTTAAGTGCTTTTCCTTCATCTATGGAGAAGATCATATGATCTTTTTTAAAAGATTTATTTATTTATTTGAGAGAGAGAGAGAGCAGGGGGAGGGGCAGAGGGAGAGGGAGAGAATTTCAAGCAGACTCCCTACTGAGTGTGGAGCCTGATGAAGGGCTCAATCCCACAACCCTGAGATAGTGACCTGAGCTGAAACCAAGAGTTAGACACTCAACCAACTGAGCTACCCAGGCACCCCTGTCCATTTTTTTATGACTATTCCCAGTACCTAGAAAATGGTACCTACTATATAATAAATGTTCTTTATAAAACTGAAGAATAACTAAATTTTATCTCACATTATTCAAAGGTGGGAGTATAGCTAGCCTACAAGAAAGACTAGAATCTAATCAAGAATATACACAAGAATAGGGGTGCCTAGGTGGCTCAGTCATTAAGCATCAGCCTTGGGCTTGGGTCATGATCTCAGGGTCCTGGGATTGAACCCCGCATCAGGCTCCCTGCTCAGCGAGTAGCCTGTTTCTCCCTCTCCCACTCCCCCTGCTTGCATTCCCTCTCTTGCTCTCTCTCTCTCTCTATCAAATAAATAAATAAAATCTTAAAAAAAAAGAATATACACAAGAATATATATACATATATAGTTTAGTTAATGAAAAATATTTACTAAAACAACACAATTTTAATTTCCAGAAATTTATTCTTTCCGATTACCTTGGCAATGGTCCATTTCACTTTTGCTTTTGCTAAAGTTCCAGGAACAGGAACCTAAAGTACTGTACAGATCCCACTAGACGTGGCTAAATAAAATAAAGGAACCTAAGGAAGCACTGTTTTCTCTCAGCACAGAAGCTTGCCAAGTCCTTGGATTCATATTTTAACAAAGGCAACTCAGAGAAGACAGTGTTAAATAGTGGCAATTTAGTGAAATAATGAAATTATTTCCTAATACACTTTTCATAAAACTTTTCACATTCTAAGACAAGAGAAATAAACACGACTGTCACCAGCAAAAACCAAAATATATGGTTATACTAATTCTGACCCATGTGCAGTTGGAAGAATAGATTTTTTATCTCATTCGCATATTATGGCCCCTTATGAAAATTTCATGGTATGGTAAAGTGAAACATCAAATAAAATGAAATTTGACATCTGGCAATTAACATAAATATGGAGAAGATTGAAGTTTTCTTCAGGTTACTATCAAATTTAAGTATTTTACTATTATAGAAGTTAGGAAAACATATAGAAAACTGATTTTTAGGGGGCGCCTGGGTGGCTCAGTTGGTTAAGGGACTGCCTTTGGCTCAGGTCATGATCCTGGAGTCCCAGGATCGAGTCCCACACTGGGCTCCCCTGCTCAGCAGGGAGTCTGCTTCTCCCTCTGACCCTCCCCCCTCTCATGTGCTCTCTCTCTCTCATTCTCTCTCTCAAAATAAATAAATAAAATCTTAAAAAAAAAAAACAAAACTGATCTTTAGAATAAAATCTCAGAGTCTCAATTCATTATTCTTAATTTGTTTTTTGTTTTTTTTTTTTCAAAAAGCATTTCTATAATAGATTTTTTTTTTCTGTCCTACCCAGAAAATCTTTGTTCATTCTTTGGTAATATCAGCTCCTACCTTTCTGTGGACAGTTTGATTTTAGGCTTGTCATGTATAGAGCTGCCATCATCATAGTGCCTGCCTCCGCTAAAATGGGGGGGGGGAGTGACACATGACTCTAGCCTAGCCAATCAGAGCACTTCTTAGGACTAACCACAGTAATTGGTCCAGAGGGGGAACATATGAGCCAAATTGGCCAGAGTCTTTCCCCGGGATTTTTACATAGCAAAATAGGTAAACACACATTCTCACTTTTTCCTGCAGTCACCAAACTTGGGAGACGCTAAGCCTGGAGCTGGCTAATTTCCCACCCCCACCATATCTAAGAAGTGATTGCTCTGCAATACAAAAGGCCAAAGTTAGCCAGCCTTGTTAAAACAAAGACAAAAGATCATTGTGGTGGTGATGTTGTCTCCAGGTTCCTTATCTGAATTTCCCCAGGGTTGCCTGATCCCTGCAGCTTTTCCTAGGCATCTCAGAATGACCCCCTGAATGGCTTCATTAAAACACCCTAATTGCTTAAGCTTTCTTAAATTGAGGTTTATGTCATTTGCAAACATAAAAATATTAACTGTAGTCGAGACAGCTGTCATCCCCAACACATATGCTTCCCTCCCACAGTAGGTTTTGTCACCAGGAAACTGCCACCCAATCAGGAACCACACTTCCCAAGCTCAAGCAAGACATTTAGGTTGGGCCATCTGAGCTGTGCTTACGAACAGAAATGAGTGGAAGTAATGCATATTACTTCCAGATCAAGGTTGTCAAGAAGTGGTCACACCTTTTTCACCCTCTTTTTTTTTCTTCCACTAGTAGATGCAGATAGCTCAGTGTTAGGGATGGTGAATCTCAAAGATATCATGAGCCTAACACCCTCCATCACTAGTTGGAGGAGAATTGCCCGTGATCTCTTTGGGAGTTTATATGATTGAGAGAGAAACTTCTATCATGCATTTTTGAACAATTACATATTTTGAGTAATGTATGCTATAGCAGCTACTCCTATTATAAGTAATACACTAACTATTCTAATCTCTAATCTTAATTTTTTTCATGGCAACTGAAGTTTTCTGTGAGCCTCAGAATGAACATGAAAGATAGGTTAGAAAAGGTACTGCTTTAACCAAGCCTAGAAATATGGGACGAATTTATTCGGTGATAAAGGAAGGGAATGGCATTCTGATAGAAGTACATGCACAAAACATGGCAGCAAGTATAAGCATAGAATATTTAGAGAAAAGAAATTCATCTATTTTTCATGAGGAAAGGAGAAGGGCAATGGGAGATCAGTTGAAGTAGCAGATGGGAACTTCTGGGTTCCCATGACCACAGTCATTATATCCCCTTCGAGGACAGAAAGGGCAAGTAATTCTTTAGGGAACTTATTGCTAGGATTCATGGCATGTGTATCAGAAGAAAATGCTGATACTCTGCACAAAATTAACAAGAGTTGGGGATTAGTCTAGTTCCAGAGGCACTAAGTTTCAAATTGAACTTGAACTTGAGGGTAGTCAATGGCTTTTGCAATAGCTTGGTATAAAACTGCCTAGTAAGAATTCTTTGTATGGGATGATGACAAACTAATGTAAATGAATCCTCTCTCTTGGGATGGAGGACTAGAAAACACAGGGAAAGCCTATCACAGAAGCTATGGCTACAAACAAAACAGTGCAAAAATATTGTTACAGTTTTCCATCAGGCTTACAGAACAACCCAGTTACGGAAGTATCAGGACCCAAAGCTAATTTATAACAAGAAAGTGAGACATTAGCCCAGGTTACCTGGTTTTATCTTGATTTCTTGTGCCAAAGCTCTGTTATCGGTGGTGATCTGGGCATACCACTTCCACGCCACCTTAGAAACAAATGCACTCAACATTTTATGCCACACTAAAAAGTTAGCATTTTATCTTGAATAGGCAAGCTACTTCTACAACCACTCAACAACCATAATATCAGCTCCCAGGAAATAAAACAATTGCATTTTTAGTCCAGGCTTATTTGACCTCTTTGTACATAAGTGAAAGAAATAAATGGGTTAGAGGAAATCAGTTGAAACAACTGTTTTATACCCCGTGAAAGTAATATTTTAAAATAGTCCATCTGTCAACAGGACATTGATACTTAGGAAATTCTGTGGATAAATTTGGCAGGGCCTGAGTCTTCGATGTTGCAATTACGAATCTTGCTGGCCCGAAAGTGGCCATGGAGGCAAAGGGGATACTGTCAAGATACTGCCAATAAATGAGATAAAAATCAAATTGAAGAATTTCACATCACAAGACACAGAGTAGTTGATTTATCAGTCAAGTATTTTATGTTATTTTGGCAATCAAAGTTTCTCAACCTGTTTTTCACAAGATGTTATTTGTCCTTTTACAACAAGTTTCCTAATTGCAGGATTTTTCAGTCTATAATATGCTAAGCAAAATTGTAAATGTCTGAGAAAGGGTTTTAAGCAGACAAACTTATTTCACCAACTTATTTTGTGTTGTAACTTTTTTGGGTAGAATATCTCAAACACTGGTTGAAATTACCAGTGTAACTAGTTTCCATGCACTGTTGTCACCAGAAAATTTTTAATTCAGTGTTTACATTTTTTATAAGAAAATTTAGCCAAAGCGATTGTTTAGTATTATAATTAGATGAAAAGTTTTACTCAAAGAATTTCTGCACCTGGGTTTACCATGGAAATCTGGGTCAGAATGAAAAGAGCCATATTTACCAGAGGGGTCTATAGGATCCTCTCCCTGGAAAGTGAGTAAACATCCTGGACATGGATTGTCCCAACCTTTTGATCATACAAGGATGGCCCTGTTTATCCTAAGAAATAACATGCATTACACAAACAAAATTATTTTATGATACAGCTACTTGGAAAAATAGAATATTTTTCACTCCATTTATTTCTAAGTGACTAAGCTAATTTCCTTTTCACCTTGGTGACAACAACAAGAATATTCTTTTAGACTTAGAATTCCAATATATAGACTACATCTTTCCATTAAATATGGCCGTCTTCCTTTGGGGGAAAAAAAAAAACTTCATTGAAAGATGGGTATGGATCTGGCAGCAATGCAAAAAGCTAAGTGAAGCAGCCATTCCATCTCTCTGAATTAAGATATGATCTGTAAATTCTATAGAATGAGAGCATTAAGATTTGTTTCTTATCATCGTGATGATAACTAATAGACTGACTTTGGTTTTGTTTTTGTTTTGTTCTTGAGATTTTATTTATTTATTTGACAGAGAGAGACGCAGCAAGAGAGGGAACACAAGCAGGGGGAGTGGGAGAGAGAGAAGCATGCTTCCCGCCGAGCAGGGAGCCCATGCCGGGCTCCATCCCAGGACGCTGGGATCATGACCTGAGCCGAAGGCAGACGCTTAACCGACTGAGCCACCCAGGCGCCCCTTGGTTTTGTTTTTTAACATCAAATCTCCACCAAGGAAGCTTACTTAGCTAAGATTTTCTTATAATATTGAACATAAGCTAAGGAATATTTTGATTTATATTTTCTTCAAAATTCCATGGTAGATATGTGAATCCACCCTAAGAACAGTAATCACTACAAAGAGGATGAATTCTGAGTAGGAATCAGAAGATGTGCGTCCAAGGTCTAGTTCTGCTACCATCTTTGGACAATGAGCAAAACCCTCCAGGTATCATTTCCCCAACCTAAAATCAGAAAGTTAGAAGTGATCATTCTAAGGATCCTTCTAGCTCGCAAAAGGCATGATTTGAAAATAATTTTTTAATCTATCAGACACTTCAGCTGAAATACAAATAAGAATGATAGTGGGTCCTGGTGTCTCATTTACAAATGCAATTACAAAGTAATGCAAAAATTTCTAAAGGGTATTTCAATCAATGTGCTCTTGTCTTGTGCAGTGCGTCTCTAAAAGGAAGTGCCTGTGAAGCTCCTGTGGTGGGGCTAGGGCACCTCTGGAAGCCTGTGGGGAAGGGAGTCTGGAAGGAATGAGTTCTGCAAAGTTCAAAGCTACACATATTTGCCCCTTTGACAAACCATTCATATACCACAAAGATTTCCATTTTGTTCTCCTTGGGTTTGGCAGTTTTTCTGAACTTTCTAGTATGAGTTTTAATCACATACAAATAGGAGCTACTATGTGGGCCCGAGTGATATAAAATCTTATATGGAAAGTCAAGATACTCAGAGGCTTATTTTAAGAAAGTTTATTTTTACACTTTTGAGGCATTTGTGTGAATACTCATGACACCTAGTGGTCAAAAACTGGGAAATGGGCTATTTAAGGAAGAGGAAGTAGAAATGGCCTGAAGGAGAAAGGCTGTAGATTAAAGGAAACACTGTTTTAGCAAAACATTTATTCCTAAAGGGGTCTAATTCTGAGGTCCCTTATTTAAGAAGAAAAACAATGCGAAGAAAACAGAAAACACAAGGCGTGAAATGATTCTTAAAAAGAGAAAGTCTAAGGAATCTGGAAATACATCAACTGAGAATGAAGAACTTCATTCATTTGTGTTCTGCCTACCCAACGTTATGAAAAATAATCATTCAAACAGCTGTGGTCTGCCATGGCAGAGTCCAAACACACATGGATCCAACATTAGTCTTTAGGACTGGTGAGCTGGTGGGTCAACATCTTTTTAACTTTGTGTCAGCATCTTTTTATTTTCTGTATATTGATGCAGTCATAAAAAAATGTTTCCAACAAAAGTAAACTCTCAATTATTCATGATAAATCGAGTTTGCAAAATCTCCAAGGAGAAGAGATGTAAAGCTGGAGTTCCTTTTTAAGAAAAATAGATTATATCCTCTATTAAAAACAAACAAACAAAAACCTGAGAATCAGAAATTTGATAATAAAAGAGAAGATACACAGAGATAGAATGGATTTCAAAAATTAATTTACCGCAGGAGTGCAGGCGGGAATGAGCATGACTGTTTACACAGCCAGCCATGTTAATAATAGTCCTAGAAGTGGTTACAAGTGACCCTTCCTTTTGGTTCTTCCCTCAACATTACAGCATTTCTCAATGAGGTCCATCCTAGGAATTTTATCATAGAAAGCTGATTAGCTCTACTATCCACCTCTCTACATAAATTAAATATATTCCATCCTTTAAAATGAGCCATAACCTATTGCTTAGACCTCTCCTATCTGAAATATATTCCAGAATATCACGGCTTTTATCAAAGTTTCTCTTACAGCTTGTAGGGATGGTGGTGGATGGAGTTACATAAGTCCTCCCCTTTTGAAAGTAAAACCCTAAATATTCTGCATATATATGCTTTGCCTAAAAAGGATGTTTCCCATTAATATGTTAGCCTACTTGTTAATTTTCATATTTAAGATTTCTTAAAAATTATTTATTATTTTAGATCACGTATATTATTGCTCCCCTTTATCATTATAAATAGCCCAAACTGGGAGCCTCTGGAATCTTTTCCAGACCCAGAATTTTCTGAGAATTTAATAGGCTCAGTGGATGCTATTTCCCATTATTCTGAGGCTGAAAGTTTAAATTGGAGTTAGCTGATGTGCAAAAAAAAATAAAGAGAGAGTGAGAGAAAGAGAAAAAGAAATCAAGTTCTCAGAATCCAAAGGTCTAGCAAGTTTTCAGAAAGGAGAAGCTGGAATACCTTTCATGTATTGAAGTTTCTCTTAAGATCTGCCTTACAGCCCCTCTGGAATTCAAGAGAATGGGACCTAGCAGAGGATCCACCATAACCACCTGTGTATCACTAGACAAGTCACACAAACATTCTTGGTCTTCCTTTCTTCATCTTCTAAAATGAAGATATTTTACTAAATGATAGCTAACTGAAGTGCCCTTTGGTTTCAGAATTTGATTTTTTAAATAGTTTATTGTATCTACTTTTTCTTGTTTTATTATCTCTGCTAATTACGCTCAAGTTCCCAGTTCAATACTCTTTGAGATTTGAATCAAGAAGAGAATAGGAAAACAGTGATAATATCTGTATTCTCACTGCTATGAGAAAATAGAAAATAGAAAAATGTACCAGAAGATTATCTTGAAGAAGAAAGAAAAATAAATACAAACTTACTATAGGCAATGACATATGATATTAGTTTTATGTGAGATGTACAATAATTTATGACAGTTTTAAACATTACTGGCCAGAAACTTAGAAATTGGTAATTTAATGTTCAAAAGTGGGAAGGAAGTAGGCTTCAGGACGCAAGGGTTTGCAAACTAGAAACTGTGTTTTAAACAATTCTGCACATTTCCGGAGAGATTCAAATATCTGATACTGGGTTGAATTCTCTTTAAGGTTCCTTCCAGCCCTGGAAATCTAAAATTCTATATTTATTTCTCCTGGATTTTTCTACCAGATGTCCCTTCCAAGTGCCCCCGGGCTTGGAGTCATTTGATTCCATGACTCCTATTTGCTGAAGAAAACCAGAATATGTCACCCTAAAATATGCCTCTTTGCCATACAAATTATTTTGGGCTGAAAACAATGAAGCAGTAATGGCAGACAAAGCCGCCCCTTTTCTGCTTAAACACAGGACGCTGAGTCTCCTTTTACTGGAGATAAACTCTTATCAGCCCAGAGAAGGCACCAGAAGAATCTGCAAACAAACCTTACTAAACTAAACCTTTATCTTCCTAGTAACTTCTTCACCATTTACTACCTTAAGCCCAAACCGCTTTGTTTTGTCAATTCTCCACAAGTTTATTGTTTCTTCGCATAAAAGATATAAAAGCTTCCTGCTCCAGTCACTTCTGGTCCTCATTCTCTCGTGTGGGTTCCGTGTACATGTAAAAATTCGGTAAAACGCGCATGCTTTTCTCCTGTTCATCTGTCTTTGTCAGTTTAATGTTCAGACCCAGCCAGAGACCCTAAGAGGAGCAAGGAAAACTCTTCCTCTCTTCCACTGCCAACCCACAAGGACAGGAAAGCCAGGTAGTGGACTAATAAAGACAGGAAGGGAAGATGCTTTAGAATAAAGATCATATTCACTGTTTTTACCATTTTCGAATTTACAGGAAACAATGAAGTATAGGTAGCTTAGGAAGAGTAAGAAATAAGAAACAGGACAGTAGGCAGACTAGTATCACCAGGCAATGCCTGGAAGAAAAAAAAAATCAGTGTTTCATGTTTGTTTTCGGAACGCTGTTTTTTGCGATCTAGCCCCTTCATGTTTGTTCAAGAGACGCATTCACGTGGTGCTCAAGTGCAATTTGCAAGTGGGTGGCGTGGCTTGTATATTTACAATAGCACTTCTCAGGAAGTGCTCAAGTAAATCCCGTGGCTGAGAGGATCCTTATACTTGAGAAGCATCGATTGTTTCAGTTCCTGTGATGTTTATTTAATGTATAAAGTGTGAGCAAACAAATACCATGCACACCACTCAGAGTGTACCTGCTCCCCAGTACCAGTGGACATAAGAGTGTTAAAAAAAAAAAAAAAAAAGGCAAAGCGATGGGGTCAAATCTGCTAATGTTCCTTTCTCAAATAATAAGTTTACCATAGAACCAGGTTGAAAACTCCACACACTTATCTAATATTTCAAAGCTGTTTCTTCCTTAAGTAACGAACATGTTTTTAAAGGTAGTGAAAAGATTAATTGTGGAGGGAGGGAAACACAGGATAG
Source organism: Neomonachus schauinslandi (assembly GCF_002201575.2). NCBI lineage: Eukaryota > Metazoa > Chordata > Mammalia > Carnivora > Phocidae > Neomonachus > Neomonachus schauinslandi. The sequence goes on along the minus strand of NC_058406.1, from coordinate 135,811,973 downwards.
ATAGTGATTGCAGAACCTTTATCTTCCCTTTTAAACCAAATTCCTACTCCGTTAGCCTGCCTTTATGGAAGCTTATCAGGGAGTAGTTGCATATGCTTGACTAGCAAAGAATTATGGAATTTAAGGAAATCTAAACCATGCATATTACTTTTATATTATACTTTAACATATGAATTCTGTTCAGAACAACTCTTGTTTTTAGATAGCATCTTTGTTTCCATGTCAGGCTACTGTAATGCACACCTACTGAGGACAGGAGAATTTCTTCTTGTTCTTTTTTTCTTTTTTTTTTTTTTAGAGTGGGGAGGGGCAGAGGGAGAGGGAGAGAGAGAATCTCAAGCAGGCTCCACACCTAGCATGGAGCCCTACACGGAGCTCGATCTCACGACTCTGAGATCATGACGTGAACCGAAATCAAGAGTGCAAAACACTTAAGCGACTGAGCCGCCCAGGCACCCCTGGAGTATTTCTAACCTAATGAGAGTTGCCCCAAATAAGTATCAGTCTATAATAATAATTTCTCGCATACTACACCATCACCCCATTTTCCCCACTATCTTCTCAGCCAGCAAGAACTTCCCTGTTTGATGATATACCAGACTATGTGCCCTTGTCAATCTCCCATAACCTCTAAACTCATCATTTGGCTCTACCCTGAGCACATTGGACCTGTGTCTTCTTGCCCTGAAATGTGTCTTCCCTTCTGTTATATATTCGCAAAACAACCTTCCGGGAACCTACCTTCCACTTTCTCTGAGGGTGTTTTTCTAGAAAGGAGTGCAACTGATTTATAGGACCTTCTGCTTATCCCAGAAACAATGCTTTTAAAACACACTCTTGTCTTACTGGATTTTAGCAGTAGGCATTCCACTCACTGTCCATTAATCTTAGAAAATGCACTGACGCCCAGATGAAATTAAATACAATGCCATGTATTCCCTCTCCTGTTGTGAGTGATAACGATATTTGTATTGGTAAATAGCTATTAGTTTTCTTGGGGAGTTATTGTAAAGGATCAGGTCAAACATGTATTCATATCCACTAAAAAATTCTAGCACAGTAATTGGGGGCAGAATAATTTTAAATGTCAGAGAGCATAGATCGCATCCACTGAAATCTGCTCTACCTAATTATCAAGTAAACCACATCGCTCCTCAATCCTATTAGGAGTATTTAGCAATTCAATCTGTTGATCTGCACTTTAATACTTAGACCCTGGAGTCTCTTTAAATTGAATAAAACAACATAGCTTGGACTTTGGTTATCTATAAGAGCAAAAAACTGAAAATAATCCACATGACTATCAACTGAGTCTTTTTAAAGTAAGTATGTAATTATTAAAAAGAACAAGGCAGCTCTATATGTGCTGATAAGGACCTACCTCCAAGATAGGTTGTTAAACTAATAAAGCAAATTACAGAGATACATACACAATTATGCCTGCATTTACAAAGAATATTTCTAGAAAGATAAACAAGAAACAGTTTACCATGATTGCTTCTAAAAAGGAGACCTGAGTAGCTGGGCACCGGGGTGGTAGGCAGACTTACTGTTTACTACATAATTCTACAATATTATAGTCTGAATTCTATAATATATGCACTGGATTAATTTACAGATTCAGAGATTCAAAATGATTTTTTAATTTAAAAAAAAAAACTGCAGAGGTACTGGAATAAGACAGACTTGGGCTAGTGTCCTGATACGGTTACCAGATAGACTACAGGACACCCTGTTAAATTTGAAATTCAGATAAAGAATGAATAAAATAAACTCTAGGTCCTGATTCCACAATTTGTTTTGTTTGTGACCCTAGGAAGTGAGTTAGGGGAGGGTCCTCTGAAGCAGAAGGAAGGAGAGGAAGGCAAGCAAGGATGAGACCTCACGCGGAGCCCGTCCTGTGAGGGAAGTCCAGAGGGCAAGCTCAGCCTCAGGTTGTCCCAATCTGTGGCAAGCGAGCCACGCTTTTGTGCCCCACACTCAAGCCGGCAGCACTGGTGGGGAAAGGAGGGCAACATAAATTCTCAGGCACCTCCAGCCCTTTGTAGTGTGCGGACCAGTCTGGCCAAGAGGAACCACATGCTACGGCCCTGGAAGTATCCCCAAGCTGGGAGAGCGAAAGGAAGGTATAAAAACATATCCAGAGGCACAAGAAGTAGGTCACGCGGAGTAATGGTGAGCAGGGCCACCGCTATTCCTGCCTCTGGTTCCTGAACCTCCGTATTCCTCCTGCTGGGTACCCAGCGGTATGTAATGCCTGTTGTCCTATGGTACAAGCCATATCCCGAAGGATCGCATACCCCACTCTTTGCTGTGCCTTCAAGAGACCGTCCTGTGCTCTATCAGGCTAAAATCTTCCGAGTGGGGGGGTTCGTGGTAGGTTCAGTGGATCCCATGGTGGTTTATACTTTGTCACACTTCATCTACCAGGAAGTGGGTGCGCTGACCCAAGGTGACGTTGTTTCACAGCCCAGACACTCTGTAGCCGAGGCCCTACAGCAAGAAGGGAAACCTTCTATCTGGAATATATGTCTGCCTGATCATGATGAATTCAGCCACAGATTCCTCTGAGAAAGAGCTGGGAAAACCCCTGCTATACATGCTTACTGCGGCATAGCAGGGAGTCCTAACCACTTATTGCTGCATATATCAAATCACGGTTTAAACAACAATCTTTTTTTTTTTTTTAATCTCTCATGGTTTCCACGGGTCAGGAATTCCCCAGGGCTCAGCACAGCTGCTCTGAGTTCTCCAGAAGCCAACCCGGAGGCAAGAATTTTTGTGCAAGGGGCGCCTGGATGGCTCAGTCGTTAAGCGTCTGCCTTCGGCTCAGGTCATGATCCCAGGGTCCTCGGATTGAGTCCCGCATCAGGCTCCCTGCTCAGCCGGGAGCCTGCTTCTCCCTCTTCCTCTGCCTCTCCCCCTGCTTGTGAACTCTCTCTTTCTCTGTCAAATAAATAAATAAAATCTTAAAAAAAAAAAAAAAAAAAAGAACTTTTGTGCAAGCAATTTGTTAAAGGAAGTGCCTGGGAGAGACCTGTCAGAGTGAGTGAAAGAGTGGAGGGGAAGCCTGAGCAGGAAGAGGAAACCAAGATGGGGTGATCTCAGGCAAAGTGCTGCAGAGGGTTGGCTCAACTTGAACAGCGCCACTCTGGAGTGTCACCTACATCTCAGGAGCTGTCCTAACCTGATGCAAGGGACCTGAGCTTTCACACTCCCCCACCTGTCAGTCATTGTTTCTTTGCCACCTCCAGAGCAGGGCAGGTACTGGGTTGGGGGTAAGGTCCCAGGCGCGTCTGGATCTCTGTAGGTGCAACGCCAATATCCACTTCATATTGCTTTTAAACCTCTGTTCCTTGATTCTTTTTTTTTTTTTAAGATTTTATTTATTTATTTGACAGGGAGAGACACAGCAAGAGGGAACACAAGCAGGGGGAGAGGGAGAAACAGGCTTCCCACGGAGCAGGGAGCCCGATGCGGGACTCAATCCCAGGACCCTGGGATCATGACCTGAGCCGAAGGCAGACGCTTAACGACTGAGCCATCCAGGCGCCCCTGTTCCTTGATTCTTAAAAAGGAAATAAATATTTGTATCTACCTCATTTTTTAGGATAAATGAAACCATGCAAAGTTCTTACCTCAGTATCTGGCGCTATTGCAAGAACAGTATTGAAATTCATTATTTGGAACAAGAATTATCCAAAATATACTCTTGGTTCTACATGTTTCCTCCAAATCCTATATCACAAATATTTCATCACAGGCAGATACACTCCGTTAATTATCAAAGGCAAATGTGAGTATGAGGAACTTCTGATAGGCTCTGGACATTGTCACATTAAAGGAGGTTCAGAGAAGCCAACTGTAGATTCCAGCACCTCACCCCCCTCTGACCAAGAACTTGCCACTAGGGTTTTCTAAGTCAGCCTACATACCAAGAGGCTTTGTGCTAGCTGATTCAGGGTTGTTGCCTCTGTGGTTGTTAGTAATATTTTACTATAGAAAATTAACATTTTAAACTTACATAGATATATATATTTTTTTACATGGCTAATTTTTAAAAGAAGTTTCCTATTTAAAAATATATGAATTTTTCATGTTTAATACATTTCTGGTCAAAACACTACCTGGCACCTAGAAAAGCCTTCAAAAAATAATTTGTCAAATTAATGAATTATGGACTATCAGTCGAATGATTGGGGAAGGGGAGGATAATTACAGATCTGTCATCTGTCATCCACCAGTCCAAATCCAAAAGCTCTGAAAACTGATTTTGCTTTTAATAATTTAGTTGGTAGCAAAATCTACTTGGAGCTGAACTCATTTGGCAGCAAAGCCTAAGGTAAACTGATGCAGGGCCACGTATAGTCTTTATTGGTCTCACTTTGCGTGAATATCCATGGGTCACTGCAGGTATATTAATGCGTTTGATTACAGGGTACCGCCCCCAGGTGCCTCTGGCAGTTACATAATAGATGGGTTACTATATGGTTTCATGTGTGCATTATATTGACTTTCTAAAATGCAAAACAAGTTCTGAATTCAAAAATATATCTGGCCCTAGGGACTGAGCTATGTGTGTCCACCTTTTACTATGATTCTACTTCATTGTAAATCCTCCAAGGAACCCAGTCCATGTCCACCCTCCCCAGTGCCCAGCACAGCTCTTCCTCCTCACGTGCACCTGCCTCCACACCAAGTTCCATCCTCTGGCCATTGACTCCTTCTGCTGAAAAGTCTCTCTCCTGTTCATCTCCAGCCTGGCTCCTTTTCTTCCTTCAGGTTTAACTTAAATTTCTCCTCCTCAGAGAGGCTAGCCCCAGCCTGACCACTATGGTTCCCACTGTTATTCTCCATCAAGCATCCTGTTTAGTCCTGCACAGCGATCATGTTAATCTATAATTATTACTTTTGTTTTGGTTTTTTGGTCCATCTCTCCCTCCAGACTCTAAGCTCCATAAAGTCAAGAACTTTTCACCTTTATTCAGTTTTGTATGCCCAGCCTAGCATGATGCCTGGTACATTGTGGGGGCTCAACGCACATTGGCTGAATTGAATGAAACATGAATCAATCAATCCATCTCAAACATGCTGACATTGGGGTGGCACTCAAAGACCTCATCAGCTAACTAATTAAAGCTAATACAATAAGGAAGACATGACTTATATAAGAGATATATATAAGTCATATATAACTTTGTTCTTGGTATAAAGTATTTCTCCTAGATCAAAAAGAACGACTGTGGGTATATAGAATTTAGGTATAATGAAATAAGAGACATGATCGAGATAATGTGATTCTCTACTTGGCAAATATGCTGATGACATTTTTATGAAATCACCTCTTGGATTTATTGCCTTCGTTAACATTGTATTAACTCATTCTGGTCTGGTGTCTCATTTCTTATTTTAATGTGTCTTTGTGCCCCTGATTTGTGGAATTGAAATAGCATGATCCCCCCATCAACTGCCCAAACATACAGAATTAACACTGATTTAAATTTTCTGGGATCCTAAAATTATTGCCTATTTCCAGAATAAAGAATTTAAGTTCCTTCTAAAGAATTTAAGAACCTTCTACTGACATGTTAGTCATTTCAACATGAAATCAGAAAACTTTGAGATTATCTCATCTATGTTATGACGATTTCTCCAAGGTTTCTGGGTGTGGTATGCATTCTGTAAAATGATGCACTATACAGGTCAACCTCCAGAATTGGCAGTTTTCCAGAGTCTGCCTGTTCCAGAAAGGTTGGCATATTTCTTTCCCTTGTTTCTGCCCTGCATGGTTAAGGAAGGAAGCTGAATTTAGTGGTTAGTGCAATATACTGAGTCAGCAAGCTTAGTTTCTATATTTGGTGGTGTGATTTACTGAAAACCTCTGTCAAACCAACTCTGTCTTAATTATGAAAGAAGTCTTTGTTCTCTTATATGTAACTTCTCTAAACTTCTGTGTGGAACACTATTGTCATTACTACTATTCTGAAATTCTGAAACATATCACCAGGATTTTTCTCTCTTGTATTTCTTTTAGAAAAGTAGTACACCAACAAACAAACCAAGCAAGAAACAAACTACACCAAACACCAGGACATCAGGGGCATAACCACACAAATTTCACATGACCTAGCTGGGCCATCCACACAGATGTGAATGAGAAGACAGGCCCTTCAAGTTGTGCCCAAGTAAACACCACAGCCTTGCATAAAGCCCAGCAAATGAGAAAGAGCAAAATTGTCCCATCATAAATAAAACATTGGTCCTTCAACTTGTCCATGAGGGTTGACTTTAGAATAAAAATTTCTCTACCTTTAGATATTTAATTGTATAAAGGAAAAACGTGTTCCTCGTTAAAGTGGTTTAAGTGCCTCTTGGAGGCAAAATATTTTGTAGGGTAGAAGTTTTCTTAATCAGGTACTACTACATTCTGCAACTTTTTGAGGTCAGCTGTGTCTACTTGGCCTATGTTATGAAAAAGGCTAAGTGCTCTGGGGACCTAACTGAGGGGTAAATCCTTCTTAAATATTTTTAAAAGATTTTATTACATCAATGTAGAAAAACATTCATTGAACTATAGTTAATAACTGAAAATTTTTCAAAAGCTTGGACAGTTATCAATAGGCAATTGATCAAATAAATAATAGAATTGAAGTAAAGTTAAATGTTATGAAGTTAAAAAAACAATGTGGGATAGGGTGGTACAAGATAGCGGTCTAGGAAGACCCTGAACTCCCCTCCACCCATGGAGACAACAAATCTATAGAACCACATATGCAGCAATTCTCTCTGAAAAACAAACCAACCAACCAACCCTGAAAACCAGCTGAACAGATTCTCCACAGCAAAAGATAAAATGGCCACATTAATACTGGTAAGGGAAGCAGAGACAGGTCTCTCCAAAAACCCCACCCCCAGTGCAGCAACCTACAGTCAGGAGGAGCTAGAGGGAACCTCACAAATATTGAGCTTCTCCCTGAGGAATTAGGGTGTGCCCACATCAGGCACCCAACCCTTCGGCCTTGCACCAGAGAGATGAGCCCTCAAAATATCTGGCATTAAAAACCAATGGGGCTTACATTCCAGGAGAAACATAGGTCGGTAGGGAACAGAGATTCCACTCTTAGAAGGCTCACACACAGACTCATTTGTTCCGGGACCCAGCGCAAAAGCAGCCGATTGAAAAGCGCCTAGACCATAGATAAGGGAAATTCATTTGCTAACCTTAAGTCATCTGCGGGAGCTGCAGCAGTTTGTCGGGACTCTCTCCGGATTGGAGGCACAAGCAGGCACCATCTTTGCACTCTCCCTCTGCCTGGCGCGGGCAGGTGTGTGTGGGCGCCCTTTTTGTATTCTCCCTCTAGCGTCAGCAGGTGAGCACTCCACCCTCCACACCCACTCCAGCATTTTTATATACCGACAATGAACTCTGAGAAAGAGAATTTAAGAAAACAATTCCACTTACAATTGCATCAAACAACTTAAAATATCTAGGAATAAATTTAAGCAAGGAGGTAAAAGACCTGTACTCTGAAAACTCTTTATGAAAGAAATTGCAAAGATATTTTATGCTTGTGGACTGGAAGAATTAATATTGTTAAGATGCCCATATTACCCGATGCAATCTGTAGATTTAATAACAATCCCTATCAAAATTCCAAAGGTATTTTTCACAGAAATAGAACAAACAACTCTAAAATTTGTATGGAACCACAAAAGATCCTGAGTAGTCGAAGCAATCTTGAGAGAGAAGAACTAAGCTGGAGACATCACACTCCCAGATTGCAAACTAGATTACGAAACTATAGTAATCAAAACAATATAGTATTTGCATAAAAACACAGTCATAGATCAATAGAACAGAATAGAGTCCACAAATAAACCCCTACATATATGATCAACTGATTTACAACAAAGGAGGCAAGACTATACAATGGAGAAAGGATAGTCTTTTTTTTTTTTTTTTAAAGATTTTATTTATTTATTTGACAGAGAGAGACACAGCGAGAGAGGGAACACGAGCAGGGGGAGTGGGAGAGGGAGAAGCAGGCTTCCCGCAGAGCAGGGAGCCTGACGCAGGGCTCGATCCCAGGACCCTGGGATCATGACCTGAGCCGAAGGCAGACAGTTAATGACTGAGCCACCCAGGCGCCCAGGACAGTCTTTTCAATAAATGGTGGTGGGAAAACTGAAGAGCCACATGCAAAAGAACGAAACTGTACCACTGTCTTATACCATACACAAAAATCAACTCAAAATGAATTAGACCTACCTGTAAGAACAGAAACCATAAAACTCCTAGAGAAAATCATAGAGGGTAAGCTCCTTGATATTGCTCTTGGTTATATTTTTTCAACTCTGACTCCAAAGGCAATGGTGACAAAAGCAAAAATATACAAATGGGACTACATCAAACTAAAAAGCTTTTGCACAGCAAAGGAAACAATTGACAAAATGAAAATGCCACCTACTGAGTGGGAGAACATATTTGCAAGTCATATATCTGAGAAGTGGTTAATATCCAAAATATATAAAGAATTCAACTCAATAACAAAAAAATACATAATCCAATTAAAAATGGACAAAGGATCTGAATACAGATTTTTCCAAGGAAGACATGCACATGGCCAAATAGGCACATGAAAAGATACTCAACAATCACTCATCATCAGGGGGATGCAAATCAAAAGCACAATGAAATATGATCTCACACCTGTCAGAATGGCTATTATCAAAAATATAAGAAATAATAAATGCTGGCATGGATGTAATTATAGGGAACCCTTGTGCCCTGTTGGTAGAAATGTAAATTGGTGCAACCACTATGGAAACTATGGTGAAACCACTATGGAGATTATTCCTCAAAAATGAAAAACAGAACTACCATATGATCCAGCAATTCCACATCTGAGAAGTTCTCTGAAGAAAACAAAAACATTAATTCGAAAAGACATATGTATCTCTATGTTCACTGCAGCATTATTTACAATAGCCAAGATAGGGAAACAACCTAAATGCTTATCAATGGATGAATGGGTAGAGAAGATGTGATATACATATAAAGTGGAATACTATCCAACCATAAAAAGAATGAAATCTTGACATTTGCAACAACATGGATGGACCTAGAAGGCATTATGCTAAATGAAATAAATAAAACAAGAAAGACAGATACCATATGATTTCACTTATATGTGGAATCTAAAAAACAAAACAGGGGCGCCTGGGTGGCTCAGACGTTAAGCGTCTGCCTTCCGCTCGGGTCATGATCCCAGGGTCCTGGGATCGAGCCCTGCGTCGGGCTCCCTGCTCCGCGGGAAGCCTGCTTCTCCCTCTCCCACTCCCCCTGCTCTGTTCCTGCTCTCGCTAACTCTCTCTCTGTCAAATAAATAAATAGAATCTTTAAAAAAATTAAAATTAAAATTAAAAAATAAAATAAAATAAAATAAAAAACAAACGAACAAACAAAACAAAACTCAAAGATACAGAGGATAGAATGGTGGTTGCTAGTGGGGAGGGATGTTGGGGGGTGGATGAAGTGGGTGAAGGGGATCAAGAGGTATGAACTTCCAGTTATAAAACAAATAAGTCATGGGGAGGTAATGTACAGCACGATGACTATAATCAATATTATTGTATTATATATTTAAAAGTTGTTAAGAGAGGGGATCTTGAAGGTTCTCATCATGGGGGAGAAAAACTTATTTTTTTTGTGACTTTGTATGAGGACAGATGGTAACTACACTTATTGTGATGATCACTTCATGATGTATACAAATATCAAATCATTATGTTGTACACCTGAAACTAATATAATGTTATATGTCAAGTGTAATTACTTTAAAAAGTAAATATTTGAGTTAAAAAACAAACATTGCCAATAGAATATTGGTTTGTATGATCCCATGTATAAAATGTGTTGGGTCTATATGCATGTAAATGTCTAAAGGATTATTTGAATATTCATAAGCAAATATTAATATTGATATTCTATGGAAGTGAGACTTCCAGGGCTCTTTATTTTCTTCTTTGTACTTTTCTGTAGTATTTTTTCTGTAATATTTTCTAATATACTATTTATCATTAAAAATATAAAGCTATTTATATTAAAATGCTTTCACATTTTTCTTATAACAGATAGATAAGCAAGTAAATAAGAAATTAAACATCACCTCAATCCCAAGAGATTACCACTGTTAAAATTTTTCTATACTTTTCTACATATATGCATGTATTGTTACACAAATGGGACAACATGTACATAATATAGTCAGAATTTTTTTCATTTTATAGCTATATTATATATGAGACTTTTTCCAAGATTTTAGTAGTCTTTTTTTATTCCTGTTAGTATTTTATCATATGCCCCTACCATTATTATTTAAGCAATCCCCCATTTCTAGAAAGTTCTGTGCGTTTCAATCCTCTGCTAGAGTAAATAGCACTGTGATGAACCTCCTCATACCTAAACTTTCAACTATTAGGAACTCTTTTTCTAATTCAGTAGAAGATGAAGTTAGCTCATCTACCATCAGACAAAGGCCAATTATTTCCTTTGTTGCCAAAAGTACAGCTGAGCCTCTCAGCCACTGCTGGATCCACAAATAAATGATCCATGGCGAAACCAGCCCCGTCAGTTGAACTTGTGGCTCTTGATTCTCAAATCTATGCCAAATAATTCCTCACTATTTTATTATGTCTTTGTCACTTTAAAGAAATTTTAAAAAATATTTTGTCCAGTATTTTCAGTTGTTTTTCATAGGAGAATTATTTCTAAATATCAAGTTTTCCATTACTGAAAGTGAAACTAGGTTTGTGTGTTTGTTTGTTTTTTTGTCTTCTGTCATTTCCTACTTGAGACCCTCCAGTGGTTTTTCGTGACCCTCAGATAATCCCAGATCCCTCACTAGCAGCTACCAGATCCCACATGCTCTGTCTCCTACCCAAATATTAGACTACATTTTGTCCATCATTGCTTCTGTTTCAATAAACTTCTGCCACTCTCCCACTTGGTTTGTCCCCACTCAGGGCTATTGTCATTGCTAACCTCTCTGCCTAGAATGCGATGTCCCCAGACATTTACTTGCTTACTTTCTGCTCCTTATTCAGGTTTCATTTCAAACATTACCTTTCTGAGAGGACTTCCCTGCCCACCCCAAATAAAGCAGCTTCAACCCTACTCAGTGCTTATCACACTACCGTTTTCATGTTTTTTTCTTGCTGCATTTCTCACTCTATGCCATTTGTTATAATTGTCTGCATTCTGAGGGACGCCTGGGTGGCTCAGTCGTTAAGCGTCTGCCTTCGGCTCAGGTCATGATCCCGGGGTCCTGGGATCGAGCCCCGCATCGGGCTCCCTGCTCCGCGGGAAGCCTGTTTCTCCCTCTCCCTCTCCCCCTGCTTGTGATCCTGCTCTCACTGTGTCTCTCTCTGTCAAATAAATAAATAAAATCTTTAAAAAAAAAAAAATTGTCTGCATTCTGTCTTCTCACACTAGAATGTCAGTTCCATGAAAAAGGAGCCTGACCCTGCTTCTATCTTGTTCACCATATCATGTGTCACCAGCACCATTGTAAGTACTCTTTTCAAAGTATTATTATTCTCTTCTCAGACATTTTCAAAGTGTGCAGAGGGAAGAAGGAGGCATGGGAAGGAGATGGGCTTGATCCCGAGTAAATAGTCACATATGAGCTTGTGACTGGTCCTGACAGACCAGATGTCATAAGACTCCAGTTATTTTCCAGTTGCTGTGGGACCAGTGAGGAGTCATACTACTCTGCCTTTCACAATATTTCAAAGCATGTGTCACTCAGCTTTTTAAACCATCTATCAGTTTCATCATTTCTTCTTCCTAACCCACAGTACATGTGATCCACCAAGCGGCAGTGAATTCTGAGGGCAACAGTAAGAAAGGAGAACAGTGGGGGATTACATGAAGCCCAGGGAAAAGCCACCATTATTCCCATAAACTTGAAGGTGAATTTAAAATACCACAAACATTAATAATCATTGATCAATAAGCATCAGGAATTGAGTAATAATGTAAGTTGTGTAGGCAGCATTAGAATCTGGTCACTAAACACATGGTTCCCAACATTTCAGTGACTATAGCACAAAGACCAGATTTTGAGAAAACAGTTGAGATTAAGACTCAAGAAACCACTGAATAAAATAACAATAAATGCGACATAATTAGGCTTGCAAACAACAAAGCCTCACATTGCCTACAAAGATCACAGGGTCATGATTCACCATAACCATTCATCCTTGGGCACTCAGATTCTGTTTAAAGGAAACATATGAACTTGTGGGCCTTGTAGCACTCAAGGACGTGATCCAAAAGTTAAGTCATCTCTTGCCTGTACATTTTTCTTTGGTGAGGGTTTGATTTATGTGAAACCATTTTAATTGTAGTAAATTGTATCTAATTCGTACTGTATTCCACAAACAACTCAGGTGAAGTTCTGTGACAGACATTGCCTGTTGGCAGTACTCAGCTGTAGTAAAATAAATTTTAAATGTTCCCCGAAATCAGGCAGTCTTTTTCCTGGTAGAGCAGAATGTCATGACATACCAGTTCAGGAAAATGAGGCATGAATTCCTTGCTCCCTATTTCACTCATATTCTATAGTCATCAAGCACATTACTTCTAGGGTAAGTAGAAGACCTGATGAAATTTGAATGATGTGTACGAAGGGTAAGAAATATAGTTTTCAAAAATAAACTGAAGCAAAATCTTAAAGGGTCTTAAGTAACATTAAAATATGTTAAACAGGCACAAAGAAGCCATGAATTAAAGAATTTAGGGACACCTGGGTGGCTTAGTGAGTTAAGCTTCTGCCTTCAGCTCAGGTCATGATCCCAGGGTCCTGAGGATTGTGCTCCCTGCTCAGCGGGGAGGTTGCTTCTCCCTCTGCCTGCCGCTCCCCCTGCTAGTGCTCTCTCTCTCTGACAAATAAATAAATAAAGCCTTTAAAAAAAAGAATTTAATAATTCAACAAATATTTATTGAGTTACTTCTGTGTGCCAAGTTGCTTCTTAATTGAGTACTGAAGAGAGGACACTGTAAAAACAAAGCCCCTTCTTCATGGAGCTTACTTTCCAGTGGGAGAGATGGGTAAAAATTCTCCCCCCATTTTTTAAAGTAAATATATTGTTAGTCAGGACTGGTGGTAAGGGCAAGGACAGCGTGAGGGAATACAGAGTATGGGGGAGGGGTGATAGCTATTATATATAGTGTGATCTGAGAATGACTCATTGCGAGGGTGACATTTGAGAAGAGACCTGAAGGAAGTGAGAAAGCTGAGAAGCCTGGGCTGCAGGTTCCTCATGAAAGATTGTTACAGGTAGAGGCAACAAGTGCAAACATCCTGAGGCAGCACACAACATCCTGTGTCAACAACGGGTCAGTGGCTAAAGGAAATGTTTGAGAGGAGAGTGGTAGAAGAAACCGGGAGGGGATGTTGGGCAGTTGGGAGACACAGACAAGATTGGATAGGACTTCTGTAAAGACTTTAGCTTCTTAACAGAGGAGTATATATTTTAACGCTGTTTTTTAAAATGATAGCTCTAGGAGAATAAAAATGCTGACAGGAGAGCAGAGGAGAGATGGTGGTGTTTGAACCAGGGTGGTATTTGCAGAAGAGGTGAGAAGTAACTGAGTTCTAAATACATTCTGAAGGTAAAGCTGAAATAATTTGCTAATGGATTAGATATGGTATAAAAAAGAAAGGAATTAAAGACCACTCTCAGGCTTTTAGGTTGGGAACTGGAAAAACGCCATTCCTGTGTATTGAAATGGAGAATACTGCAAGAGGAAAAGGTTTGGGATCAAAAATAAGAAATTCGATTTTGGAAAACATGAGGTCAGAATCAAGGGTATTTAAATTCATTTTAATTGATTAAATTTTAACAAAAAATTCAATTCCTCAACTGCACTTGCTACATTTCAAGTGCTCAATACCCACAAACATGTGGCTAGTGGCCAGTGTATTGGATTGTGTGGATGTTATAGCCTGTTTCATTGCAGAAAGTTCTATTGAGCGGTACCGGAGAGACACTGGGTCTTTACTGTTTGCTGGGCCCTGGGCTAAGTGCTTTACACACATTATCTCATTTAATATTTAAAACAATTCTAAGAGTCAGGTAAGGTAGTATCTTCTTACAAAGAAGGTAACTAGGGATCAGAAGTCAAGTAACTTGCCCTGAGCTACAGAGTTCTTAAAGGGTGGAGAGCCAGAAGTGGATTACAGGACTGTCTGCTTCCAAAGCCCAAGCACTTACATCAGCACATTATATTTTAGGAAGATTTAACTAGTTTGAAATTAAACATGGCATCCACAGGGAAATGTCCAGTGGGTTACTGGCAACAAAGTGTTGATGCATAGAAAAGAAAACAGGAGAGCTGATAGATCTGGGCTAAAAGCAAATGTCCCAAGAGATCCTGTGTGTAGAACTAAACAGGATACATTCCAGCATACCACCAGTTAAGAGAAAACAAAAATATTCAATGAAGGCACTACTTCATGTCTTTTGCTAAGAGGTCAATTGACATTATATGATCGCTTAGCAGAAAGAAGGGCTTAATTGACACCAGGTAACAGAGTTGACATACATTTGCTCTACCCAGGGTTCTCAAATGGGTAGGATACCATACCCTTATAGGACATATGGAAATGTAGGGGGTGTTTGGCGTAGACTGATGGGAACCGTGAGCATTCTGTGATCATGATCTTAGGATGCAGAAGGTCTTATGATGTTGCCATACTCCAGCACAGTGAAAAATTCTCTCACCCAAAATGTCAACAGTCCCCATGTAAGAAATGTGAGCCTACTATTCCTCAAGCAACACTCCACCATCCATGAACTGAGGCAGTATCGGCATTAGAACAGGGTGGCAGAAGTCCTGAATAATAGTTATCAGTAGAACAGGCTTGACCATCAGATGAACTTGTGCTCCAATCTGTTCTCTCCCTTGTACTCACTGTATGGGTTGCAACCCCATTACCTAGACTCTGAGCCTTAGTTTCCTCATCTAAACAAGGCAGAAAACAATAGTTAATGCATATAATCTAGGGTGGTTCTGAGAATTACAAATCTCTTCAAATACTTGGTCCAGTGTTTGATTCAGGGAGAGTTGTATTCAGTGTACACTATTGTTAGAAGTGAAAAAAAGAGGATGAAAGAGGAACTCTAGCATGAAGACTAAAATAAGATGGAAATTCAAATAGAAAAGGAAGTTTAGAGCAGCACCGTCCAATAAAAAGACATGGACACAAAAATGCCGGCACATATAATTTTAAAATTTTTCCTAGCCACAGTAAAAAAACGAAGAAACAGGTAAAATTATTTTTAATATATATTTAGGTAACCAACTATATCCAGAAATGTTATTTCAATATGTAATCAGTATTTTTAAAAGGAGGCATTTCACCCTTTTTTTTGTATCAAGTTTTTGAAATCCCATGTGTATCTTACTTTCAACACATCTCAATTGAGAGGAGCCCCATTTCAAGTGCTCAATAGCCACCTGCAGCTCATGGCTATATATTGGACAGCATAGGCCTAGAGCGTCAGTGAGCTGAGCTCTTTCCCTGACTGCTAGCTTTCAGTAATTCTTAAGATTCTTACCAGCTAGCATTTCAGAGTGGTTTTGCAAAAGCCTCAATTATTATATTGAGGGACATTATAGACTCAGGATCTTAATACAAGCTGATGAGAAGCGGTGTCGTAGAATGACTGAAGAGTCATTGAGTGGACTCCGTGAGACATACGTTCCCAATCCAGCTCTGCTAATTCCTATGTCCTTGAACAGGTCAGTTAGTCAAAACCTGTTTTATTTGCTGAATAGAGATAATGGTACTAGCTCCCCTAAGTATTGCTCTGCTTATCATGCACATAAGGCTTTAGCCCAATGTCTACAAGCTGTTTCTCCAAAGGTGAACTGCAGATGTTTGTATTTGAATTTGAGAAGCAGAACAGGTGTTCACTAGAATTGTTATTCTTTATATATGCACACAGGAAGTATTTTAGAGCTGTATTACTTCTACAGCTTTTGTTAAGGAACCCACTGTGTCCTTCCAAGCTGTGAGGGCAATGATTTGACCTTGTGTCCGGATATGCCTCAACCTCTACAACACTGCCTGGCACATGGTAGGCCCTCATAAAGTTAATTAAAGGAATTTGGGGTTGCAGAATTCCTGAATAATAGTTATAAGTACACTATTAAAAGTATGATCACTGGTCAATGATGGTAATCTAACTTTTATTCTAATATTTATATTATAAAGTTTATGTAGCTCTTTTTTTAATGAGAATAGACTTTTGCCAGAAATTTAAGATTCTTAAAGAGTTGATATAGAGTTCAAATAGTGTAGGGCAAGCTTAAATGATTGGTAGTGTATTTGCCATAGAAGTAGCTCTCCATATAAATTACTAAAATATGATCTCAATATAGTACCCTCAAGACTACCCCAGAATTTATTCAATTCATACTTATTAAAATTTACGACTAATTTCCTATAAAGTTAAAAAAAAGCATACAACACTGGCATAGCACAAATTTATTTACTAACCAAAGGGATGATCCTAATTAAATCAACACTTTGAAATAGATGCATGTAAAATGTTTGTGATAAAGATAATTGAACACAGTAATGAAAAAAAAAAGCAGTATGGAGATTTGCTCATTGAACTGAGCTTGTTCGTCCTCACAGCTAATTCCTGTCCACAATGATGATGGAATTTTTACTCTACTTTTTCATAGACCCGAGTACAGGTGACATTATTCATGATGCATTCCTAGAAGAAAGAACGATATTAAAGAATTAGGTTAGTCTTGCATCGTAGAGCAATGGTAGTAGTTAAATACTAGGATCGGCATCCTACAAAACTTTGTAATCTACTTCACAGATGGAGAAAACGAATTTTAGAATTCCTGGGTTTGAAAAGCTAGAACCTGTTATTTTGCTTATGACATGTGTATGCTTTACTGCAAACTAAAGTATTGATTTGCAAAATCTAAAGTATTCGTTTGATCACTGCAAATGTTGTTCCTTATTTTAAAGAAATGGAAAGATGTATGTCCAAGAAGGGAGTTCAGTGGCTTGCCCATGATTTTACTGTAATGCAGTAGTGAGCATAAACTAAACCCAGCTCCAGGTACATCCTCTGCTACATCATCTCATGTCTCTACCCGCACAAAGGGCTTTCTTAGTTATTAGTGTTCTAGTGTTTACCTTGTTCTTTTACAATTTTTTTCTACCCAAACCTAGTTCTCATGTTCATGATCAGTGATACTGAGCAGTTACGTGAACTCTGAATGCAAACAAAAGCCTAATAAGACATAAGAAGTTTGGCACTTACCACCACTAATTTCCCATTTTCCAATTTTCTTGTGATTGTGCTTTCCTTCCCATCCCATTCCTGATGTTGAACCAACGCGCTGTCTGTGAAGTTGCAGACAGTCTGCAAAAATACACTTTTTAATCTTCCAAAGTATGTTCAGAGAGATGCCATGGCTCATAACTTCCTTAATCAACATTTTTTCATCTTTTCCTTTCTGGGTCCACTTCATTAACCCATACTGATTTTAATAATATAGTTTATGCTTTTCAATCTAGACCCCCATATAAGAGACACTTATTCTCTCTCATGTTCCTTAAACTATTTTTCCAAAATAGACTAAGTTATGAAGCTGGTACTTTCACTAATTGGTCAAACTCAATTCATCAGATAATTTTACTTTTTCATTAAGTTTTGCCTATAAACAGTAAGAATATTATTAATACAATCTATCATCCTACAAGCCTCTGTGATTTTGTTAAGTTATGACTGACCTCAGTTTTTCTGCCATCAGCTGTAGTTTCTTCAAACTTCTCTCCCAGGTTACATGAAAACTGTGTTGTTTTCAAAGCGCTCTCAGTTTTTATGGTGAGGTTTTTGCCGTCAGAAGAGATGATACAATCTGGTTTGGCCATTGCACCCATTTTTCGCAGAGCTAGTCCCACTCCTGTAGAATGGTTTATCATGTTAAATAACAGGAAGACCAAAGCTATAGTCTACATAATAAATGCGGTAATTTGATTGCAGTTACTGTGTGGTACATATTTCCACTTACTCACTTCTCAATAACAAGTGTAAACACATATCCAGCGCTTACCATGTGCCAGCACTTAACATATATGAATTAATGGAAGCCTTGCAACAACTGTGTGAGAAGTAGATAGCGTCCATTTTACAAGATGAGAAAATGAGGCACTGAAATAACTTACCCAAGCTCATTCAGCTAGGAAGTGATAGAGTTGCAACCAACAGAGCGGGCAGTCTGGCTCCAAACTTTAAGCTCTTGGCCACCATGCTATTATGCTGGCCTTCAGAAAGCTAGGGAAGAAATCTGGACTTCTAAAATGGATGTACTCAATTCTGCCAAACATTGTATTATAGGACTCCAGCACACAGTCTGACACATACAAAGCTCTTGATAAGTATCTGATTAATAACTACACAAAATCCAAATCAATTCTGTTCAAAGAGCACAATCGTGATGCTAATAAACTGGGAAAATTTTATCCTCAAAATCAGTAAGCATTTCAGAGCTGTGGAACTCAATTACTATATTGATATCATATTTAATTTATGATCTATGTATTTCTCCCTAATGGTAACATTTACAAGGAAACTTAGATCTAGGCCAAATCCTGGTTTCACAGACGAGACTACAACCTAAGCAGAATAACTGGCTTGATGACAGAAACTCAGCTAGGCTTGCAATGTCCTCTTGGTGCCTTCTCTTTTGCCAGTGTGGGGGCTGGTGCCTCGTGTTGTTAGATGAGTCATTATTAATTCTCACTTTGAACAAATATAGGGCTCTGCTCTTCTCACACCTCGACTGCTCTCTAATGTATTGACCTTGACAACTTTCATGACTCTAGAACCCTGGAAACAAACCACCCAATGAACACATTCACTTTCAAAGGGCAGAGAAAGAGCATTCTTTATTTGGTCGTCACACAAGTGAACACACACAGACATTTCTTGGCTATGAGTGCAGTAATTGGCTTTTTCCAGAGTTATCTTGATCTAGATTTATAGTGCAAAAAAAAGAAAAAGACTGCATTCTACTTTGACTCACAGTATCATAAATACACTCAAGATTCACCACAGAACCAGCCATCACCTGTCATTGTCTTGGATAAAGGCTAACAAAGGAGGGCTTCTGAAGTGCCACAGGGACTAGGTTTCAGCAGAGGGTCTTTGTAGTAACTTCTGCACCAGAAAGCTGTCATGTTAACATCTGTGGGATGGGCAGCTTCTAAAGCGGCCTCAGGGTCCCGGAAGTTGTCTTAGGGCTGGAAGCCCCTTTTCAGAGAAGATCCATGCTGTAGTATTCCATCCCACTTCCTAGTGGCCTGTGACAAAGGTCCACTTTTGTTTGCTCATCTACCCAGTGACCAGCATACAATCGTTGTCACTGGCTTAGAAAAGGACAATAACAGAGAATCAAGTACTGTTTTGAGAGAAGAGAACTGGAATCTTCCTACAGAGACTCCTATTGCTTTGAAAGGCTTTAAGCAGTGGGGGGCCTTCTGCAGGGCCACCCCCATCTTGCGTGCAGTTGGAAAGCAGCCGCCACAGGAGGGCTCTGCGGTTTTCCAAGAAAATCCACTCCCTGCCTCTAGGCCCCTCACCCTCGAGACGCAGAGGGCAGGGCAGCAGCGCGTGGCCATCCGTGGGCACAGCAGGCCCCGCCGTTGCCCTCGGAGAGGCCACCTGCCCACCGCGGCGCTCAGGCCGGGCAGAGCCGGCAGAAAGAAGGTCGGCGTCGCCAGCACCACGCCTCTAAGCGCCGCTCTGTGGCCGGGCGGCGAGGATAACCCGACGCTCCACCGCGAGCTGCTCCAAACCAAAGGACCCGGCTCACCCGGGGAGGGCGGGCAGAGGGCCTGCGGGTTGGGGGGGAGAGGCGGCCGAGGGCAGAAGAAAAGCCGAAGCTGTCGCCCCATTCAGACCTTCTAAAGGGTTTCTGCTGGAAACCGCGCCCTGTGAAGAGGGGACCCGCACGCCATCTAGGAACAAAAGATGAGGCAATGCGGGAGCAAGGTGGGAAAGAAGGAGTGGGTGCGGCCACGATGGGGCGAGTGGGAGAGGCAGGATGGCGGCAGGAGGAGGGAAGATGAGCGGTGGGAAAAGAAAAATCGGGCAAGTTACGGGGGCTGTCTGATGGGGTTGAAAGAAGTGAAGCCTGGGGTGGGAGGAAGAGGAGTGCGCTAAAGGACAGGAAGCAGTGCGGGTGGCTGCCGCGTGGGCTAGGGGAAAGTAAAGAGAGCTGGGTGGCCCATGAGACGGAACATCTCAGAATCCGCAGGCGGGCGGCGAGCGCACGCTGCTCTCGCTGCTGCTTGCCCACGTGCTGGTGGGGGGTGGGGGAGGGAGATGGATGGGGGTACAGGGGTTTGGGGTAGACAGCCGGGCATGCCCCGCCGCTGAGCTCAGCACGCTGAAGGGGACCTAGGAACACACACACACACACACACACACACACACACACACACACACACACTCGCCACGTTACAGGCGCCGCCTGGCCGGGAGCCTCACCTACTTCCTTCATGTATTCGTCAAAGCCTTTGCTTTCCACTAAGCGCCATCTTCCTGCCAGATGCTGAATTGTGGACATGGTGGGCGCGGACCGGCGGGCCTAGAGAGCAGAGCAGAGTGGGGCGTCGGGAGCTTGGCTTCCGACCCGCAGGCGCCGGTGGCTGCTTTATAAACGCGGCGCGCGCCGGGCGGTTCCGAGAGGCCAATGAGAGACGCGCCTCGCCCGGCCCCCGCCCCGCCCCCCCGCACGCCCCCAGGGCCTCTCTCCCTGGGTCGCGAGGCGCGAACCCGTTCCACCTGCCCCGGGACGGGGGGAGGTTGGGAGAGCTGCCCCACTCCCCAGCGCTTCCTGCAAGCCCGGACTCGCCCGGGGCGCCCCACGCCGCCGCGGACGCCAGCGCCTGAAGCCGGAGGGGTTCCCACCTCTCCAGCGCCCCACCGTTCTACCTCCCAAGCCGCCACTCTTTTTCCTTCGAAATACCCCCAACGAATCGACTAGTCCTTGTTGGGTTTGGGGGCAGGAATTGATTGATTGGTGGTCATTTGGCTGATGGACTGATAAACTTCTTGGCCTCCTTCATCTCCACTTCTAGTCAGTGGACTAACCAACATCCCATACCTTCCTGAGAGAACCCCATCTCCCCACCTTCAGGACACCCCCCACCTCTCTCCTCAACTCCCTCCTCCACCCCTGTCCAGTTAGGGCCTCAGGGCCAGTATGTACCTGATTTGAGTTAGATGATTTTATCAGAAGGCACAGGGTAGGGGAAGATTTCGGTTTCCAAACTAAAACTCCTCAAGAAGTTTCAGTTTAAGCGACTGTCATTGCTATTAAATGTACCCATCAAGAATGTGTTATTCGTTTACATTCCTAGTTGAGTGAGCCCTTCATAGTTTTTTCTCAGACTCCCAAGTATTTAGACTCCAGCACTTTCCTCTTTGTCTTTAGTTATAATGATACCCTGTATTTGTTGTGTAGAGTATTATACTTTTCAAAGTGTACTTGTCACAGTATCTTACCGGGTGATCCTAGGTCCCTGTGGGAGTGAGCTGGGATGAGGTGAGAAAGTTGCCACACAGAGAGGCCAGCTGCCTTGATGGAGTTAAAGTTCATTTACTGAGCTAGATGGTGAGATGAGATGAGATAAGGTTCATTTGTGCTAGATGCTGTGCTTCCTACGCACTTTCTATCCATTAACTCTGAGCTCCACTAAATCTTTGCTAGTGTTGTCCCAATTTTTTGAAAGAGGACTTGAGGCAGGGAATGTTTGCAAAGTGGTAGAACCAGAATCCCTATCCAGTCCTCCCATCAGACCTTGTGAAACAGGACCACACGGGGTTGCCTCTAGCTCATTGTACTCAAGGAGCTAAGAGCAGAGGCTGCAATCTCCTGAACCATACATACCAAGATACTGGTTCACATTCCATCCTCAACAAACTGAAATCTGAGGTTCGTCATTTCCCATCATGCCTCAGGACATTTATTCCCCTGCACTATATCTTTTTTATTTCAAATTCCTGCCCTAATTTTAGGGTCACCCCAGTTTTTCTTGTGGTACCATTTTAATAGCGAGGGACTCAGGCCGTAGAGTTGTGCCATTAAGAGCCCAGATGGCGGGGCGCCTGGGTGGCTCAGTTGGTTAAGCATCTGCCTTCAGCTCAGGTCATGATCTCAGGGTCTTGGGATCGAGCCCCGCATTGGGCTCCCTGCTCAGCAAGGAGTCTGCTTCTCCCTCTCCCTCTTCCTCTGTGCTCTCTCTCCCTCTCTTGCTCTCTCTCAAATAAATAAATAAAATCTTTAAAAAAAAAATAAAAGATCTTATTTATTTGAGAGCGAGAGTGAGAGACAGAGCAAGAGAGGGGGGAGGGTCAGAGGGAGAAGCAGACCCCCCCGCTGAGCAGGTAGCCCTGTGTGGGGCTCGATCCCAGGACCCTGAGATCATGACCTGAGCTGAAGGCAGATGCTTAACCAACTGAGCCACTAGGTGCCCCTAAAAGTTAACTTTTAAACACCCTCTTTGAGGGTGCCTGGGTGGCTCAGTCGTTAAGCGTCTGCCTTCGGCTCAGGTCATGATCCCAGGATCCTGGGATCGAGTCCCACATCGGGCTACCTGCTCGGCGGGAAGCCTGCTTCTCCCTCCCCCACTCCTCCTGCTTATATTCCCTCTCTCGCTGTGTCTCTCTGTCAAATAAATAAATAAAATCTTTAAAAAAAAAAAAACCACCCTCTTTGATGTAATGAGTGGAAATAATCCTTTTGTGGTTAATACACACCAACAAACAACAGAAGGATATAAGCCAAATTACCTGCTAGAGTCTCTCCTGGAGCAAAGAAGGGCATGGACATGGCTTTGCTACTGTGGGCAACACACTTCATCCCTTGTGCTCCGGTACTTCTCATCTGTGAGATATATATGGAAAGACATTGGAGTAGGTTATTTCTAATGTCCCTCAAGCTCTGAATTCAGATTCCCTTCCTTTCTTGAAAATAATGGGAATGGATTTCAAGTTCTGAAAAACAAAAAGTATTTCCTTAACCTGCTAACTGAAGTTCTGTTCTAGGCCACTTAACTTGAACCCAATATGAAACGTAAAAACCAAAAATGTTGTAAAAACAAATCTGATTAAACTCTTTGTATGACTATATGGGATGGTTGAGTAGCTCTTCATTGGAAAAAGGGAGAATTATTACTTGATTGAGATGAATTATGTTATAATACAGGGACAAGGAAAAATAGTTTTATTCTAAAGCAATCCTTACAAATTTAAGTGACTGTGCTGGTCATTAGTTTAGGTGTTATATCCTGTCTTCCCTTCATGCTGGAGGATAATGACACGTTATTCATATAGATGAAAATGGTTGAAGAATCAAAACTTCCCAGCAACTCTCCCCCTCTGTAGCTCTAGAAGACCACCATTTGTAAGACAGATGCAATTCTACTTAATATCTCCAGAAACTCAGTTTTCTCATCAATGAAATTAAGGAGCTAAGAATTACAGCAAATGATTTCTTAGGTCCCTTTCAGCTTATCTCCTGTAGTAGTTCATGGCCCTGAAAAATATACTCAAAATTACTCTATTTCCACCTAGTGGTAAAGCGGAACATTTCTCTTCACTTTCCTTTGATGAATGTTAGTAATTTGTCAGCTTCCTATTCCACAAACTCACACATGAGTTTGGTGTGTATTGTTTAATTTTATTTAAAGACAACTTCCTAGTTACAGTTTGTGTAGCTAAATCTGCCTTCCACAAAGTTGACTGTGGTACATAATCGTTTCCTAAGGACCATAAGCATTGGTGGCCGGGAAGTATGCAGCTGGTAGAGAAAGAACATCACATTAAATCAGTCATTGGAGAGAATACACAGAGCAATCCATGTTCAGACAACTGAGTCTTTTCTTAGTACATGTGCAGATTAAGCAAAAAAGGAGGCGGGGGCAAAGTGAACACTATAAAGCAATACCTCTCAAAGTTTAGTGTGCAAACAAATTACCTGGGGATCTTGTTAAAATGCAGATTCTATAGTTTCCATAGCAGGGCACAAGATCATGCATTTCTTGCAAACTCCCAGGTGAAGCTAGTGTTACTGGTTTGGGAACCAGGCTTTGAATAGCAAAGCTGTAAAGTATGTAAGAACTTCCGTATGGCTTCGATACATCAGGGTGACTTTCACTTCCCTGCATAAGGATGTCTGATTATATCTCCATAAAAATATAAAAAATATATAGAAAAGACAGGAAACTGAACAAACTCACTCCAAAAATTATCTTACTGAACATTTGGACTTTTTTCTAATTAACCTGAGGCAGCTATTTTTCTGTCTGTTCACCAGCAAGTGTGACAGAAGACTTCAAAGGGGGCAGGGAGGGTGGATACCGTTATTTTAAATCTAGTTTCTCTCTTAAATTTTATAGCCAGTTTTTTTTTTTTTTTTTTTTTTTTGGCCCTGATTCTTCCATGTCTTGCTCACTCATGCTGTGTACACCCTGCTTAAAACCAGATCTTCCTTAAGAAAATCCCATTTGGAATCTGTTCCAAAAGAAAATCCTAATAAGTGGATAGAGCATGGATCTGCATCTTGTCAGTTGTCTGTAGCAGCAAAACTTCCCAGACAAGTATAAGGTCAAGTTTTAAATCCTTCAGTGTATCCAGCCACAACAAGCTACCATTTATCAATGGAAGGTTGTTTTCTTTTGTTTTTGGTAATAAGATTATTTCTCATTAAAGCATTTATAAAAATGGAGTTATTTTATGAATTTTGTCCTTCTACTTAAAGCAGTTTGATTCCTCCCCAACAGGTCTGCAAATGGATAGCCATTAGAACTTTCCAATTGCTGGGCACCTGGATGGCTCAGTTGGTTAAGCGGCTGCCTTCGGCTCAGGTCATGATCCAAGGGTGTCCAGGGATCGAGCTCAGCATTGGGCTCCCCGCTGAGCAGGGAGCCTGCTTCTCCCTCTCTTCTGTGCTCTCTCTCTCTCTCTCTCATAAGTAAAATCTTGGGATGCCTGGGTGGCTCAGTCAGTTAAGCGTCTGCCTTTGGCTCAGGTCATGATCCCAGGGTCCTGGAATCGAGTCCCGCATTGGGCTCCCTGCTCCGCGGGGAGCCTGCTTGTCCCTCTGCCTCTGCCTCTCTCTCTCTCTCTCTCATGAGTAAATAAATAAAATCTTTAATAAAAAAAATAAGTAAAATCTTTTTTTTTTAAGATTTATTTATTTACTCATGAGAGACAGAGAGAGAGGCAGAGGGAGAAGCAGGCTCCCAAGGAGCAGGGAGCCTGATGCGGGACTCGATCCCAGGACGCTGGGATCATGACGTGAGCCGAAGGCAGACGCTTAACCATCTGAGCCACCCAGGCACCCCTCAAATAAGTAAAATCTTAAAACAAAACAAAACAAAACCTTTCCAGTTGCCTAAATAATTCATCATAAGTATGCGCTTGATAAATTAACTGGATGTGAGAATAGGGAGAAAATGAGACATTGCAAAAGTTACAATAAAAGTTATAATTTTTAAAAAGTTACAATAAAGGTTTTTGGTTTTAAATAAGGCAGAGGGTATAATGGCTCATCTCAGTATAAGATCAGTCCATTTCTCTTGCTTACACAGATCTTCCTACTGTCCAGACTTATATATTATTGGGTATTACATTTGTCATTAGCTCATGGCAACAGATTGCAGAAATATGTAGCCCTTTCATGCCTCATGTGGGTGGTATTCAAAGTGTTCCAGGTCTAAAACAACATGTAAGGGGGCATCTTGAAATGCAGCAGGAAGAGACTTGTCAAGCCACCCGCAATAAGCACAAAATGTTAGTTAAAACACTGCTTGTCAGGTAACACGGTCTCAAAATAAATCCCCTAGCAACCTCAACCTCCTCAAGCTCACCTCCAACAAAATTGGCACTCCCAATATACATTATATTATGTACAAAGTCTGGGGCTGGCCCAGCTCCAAGCACACAGACAAATTCATAAAGGGTACTTCTGCCCTTCAAAAATTGCAAAAGCAAAAATCCTCCAAATTAGATTTTTTCCACTGGAAGAGGCCAAATTCTTTTTTGCAGATTATACTTTCCCATTTTTCAGTCTCACTTTCCATGTAATATTCTCTGATTTAAGGTTTTTTCCCCCCAGACTCTTAACACTATTTGATCATTTCTCTTTATTAATATTTATCCAAAAGACTAGATTTTTAAAGTCAAATCTACAAAACCACAGGGTTGCTTCCTTCTAAGCTTTATCCTGATGGGTCAGGCCCATTGCTTTCTTTCGTCTGAATTAGCTTTTAAGACAAATCATCAGAATTTAGTAACCTACCTAAATCTGACCGAAGACACTTTCTCAATCCTAACTCTCATGCTCTTTACTTGGTGGTGGGAAGAGCTACTCTAAATCCCTCAGAGACATGCACAGTATCACAAAAACAGCATCAAGCTGATTCTGTGCACTCGTCTAAAGGAGCCAAGAGGCAGGATGGATCCCTTTGTTTGTCCACCTGTAAACACCGTAGGACACTTTTTGTTCCCTGGCTCGCTTCTGCATTGACCACGCTTAAAGATACAAATCCAACAGCATATAGTGAAAGGTTTATTTTGCTCTCATGCATTTGCCTGTGCTGTCCTGACTCTTCTATTCCTGCATTCCTCCTTTTACAGCAAGAGTTTCTCAGTTAAGTGACTCACAAATTAACAAATAATGAGAAACCAGTCTGAGTTTCCAATGAACCACATTCTGTTTTCTGGGTTGGCTAAACACTGTGATTCCATACAGGACTGGAAGGCCAGGTGGGTGTTACCATTGAGGGCAACCATGATCTTGGTTTGGGTCTAATTTAGAAGATGGGATAAAGAATATTTGTGCTACAAATCTCAAATTTTGCTACCTATTTTGCAGATAGTTACAGAGTTAATGTAACAGGACAAAGCCGGGGTTCCTAATGGCCTTTCTGCATTGGTAGGCTAGCAGAACTGAGCGCACTGTTTTTTGCATAGCCAAGATACGGTGTTGTCCTGGTGTGATTACAAATAGTGCTCTCTTTCACTCCAAGTAAATCAGATTGAATGATGTTGGGTGAAGAGTTGTGAGATTTAATTCTTATCTATCAGGCAGCTCCAAAGCCTCAGTTTCAAGTACAGCATTATCATGGCACTCTAGTATCATCTAATGAAAAAACCTGAAGTTTGCTTTACAGGAGGGAAAAAGGGCTATAGGGCCATAGTCAATCTTTCCCTGCTCACATGGCATTTTGCAAATACGTCATATGTGGACTGGTCTGCTTACCCACAGATGAAGGGCTAGCAGAGCTGTCAACACAAGACAGATTCCTTTGATTCAAGTCAGACTACAATTTCAGACCACCTAATAATTATGTGGAATGACTTTTAGCCCTTGTCTTCAAGGAGTTTGTTAACCTAAGCTTACACCAACTAAGGAACTGCTTTTTTTTTTTTTTTTTCCATTTAACCAACATTTATTAAAAATCCTTTGTTTTAGTTCAGCACATTCTGGAAATTCCCAGGTATTAAATGTCTTTGAAAATGTCAGATAAATTCATTTTATCTTTATAATATTAAGTGAATTTTCCAGGAAGATACCACACAGTCTTTTTGGTGGGGAGGGGATACATAGTCTTATTGCTTTCAATTGTATCCTGGAAACTCTAGAGTTTTGTTTGTCTCAACTGGTCATCTCTTCGGCAGGAACCAGGTGGGTGTACTAAATGGATACATCCTGTTTAAAACGAATGTGCCAAATGCCACAAAGCCACCATCTAATCAGCAGATTAGAAAGATCTTGTCTGAGAAATACTGCGTTAGAGACTGTGATGCAACCCACATCGCTACCCAGCTCACCCTGTGTTTTAAAGTGAGTTCCTCACCATGAACTTGGGAATAAACTGACACTTGGCTGTCCCCAAGGTTGTGTGGCGCATGCAGACATACACAACTTGCAAACTAATATCTGCCGGTGTACAAGTCAAAACAGGGATTCTGCACTACCCCAGCCTGATTGGTAAGGACCAGAAAATGCTGCTGTGCCCCCTTTCTCATGTCTTTGATGTGCCCTTTGGAGAGAAGAGACTCAGAAGCAAAGCTTAATGATTTTACCACACATGTTCTGACGCCCTTATCTTTCAGTAGAAACTATATGTGGTTCCTGGGGGAAGCATGTGGCTCTGTAATGACGAGTTTTACTGTATTTGTTGCATGGTATAAAATAGTATCACGTCTGCAGCTATGTTATCAGTACATGATGCAAAGTAGTAAAAACCCTAGTCAGTCCAAACAACAACAACAACAACAGCAAACCTGAAAGAGGTATCATAATGAATCCTCTTAGAAGCTGCAGACCCAAACCAGTCTTGCAAAGAACCCCTTAAACTGAAATATATCCTGAAACTCTCTTTTCTTCTACTACTCTAGGATAGTACCAAGCTTCTAGAAACAGGAAAGAGTGTCATTTACCAGCGTCTCTTTGAATGTTACTTACTATATGAAAGTTATTTATGTCATTTACTATATGAAAAAAAGTGTTGTTTTAATTGACTGCCTTTCCATTGTATTATAGTTTTGCATTTTGGTTGGCATAACCATTCCTGATGTATATTTACCGAAACGAAAGTTTGGTTCCATTATGGAATAGAAAATCATAACTATCTAATATTTCACTTGAAAGCAAGTGGGGATATAAATCGTAATTAAAATAAAAAATCACTTCAGAATTCAACAAACCCTTCATTTATCACTTTCCAAAAAACATGAATACTGAGTGACACTAAATCTTGTGAAAAATGTAACAGGTTTCCTTTTGCTTTAAGCTTTACTGAGCTAGTGGCCGGCCGCAGCCTCTCATTTCATAGGGCAAAGCTCTAGTTCTTTCTCACACACTGATCTTTCTCAACCCAAAGCCTTAAGTCCTCAGTGCTCCTAGGGAACCGAGCTAGTTCAAGTCACTAGCGCTTACTTATTCAGAAGTAAAACTTGATCTCTGGTGTCCACGCCCAAGTTGTATAATTTTTAATTGCACATTTTGGCAGTAATTCCTGGTCAGATCTGATCTTGGCCTAATTAGTTGCCCACTTGAGCATACATATTATTAGCAAATAATTTAAAGTTACAAAGTTTCATTTCTGAATATGCATTTGTGACTTGGATTCAGAACTAAAGAGAAATCTTAAAATCCTAGAGTTCGGAGGAATTATAGAGGTCTTCTACTTCAACTAAAGCCTATTAAGTTTCTCTCAATACAAATAAAACCAGTCTCTACTTAAATCCTTCGGGTGATAGAGGCCTCACTTCCTCCCCAAGAAGCCCTTTCTATGTTCTAATAGTTCTGATTGGGAGGAAGCCATAATCCCTATTGTGCTGAAATCTGCTTCCAGTAATTTCTAGCTATTGGTCATAGCTTGACGCTCTGAAATAACAGAATTCTTGCTCACTTATTCTTCCATAGGTTTATAAGGCCTATAAGTATTTGATGATGATATTTCATCTGTATACCCAAATGTATTATATATAAAAGACCTGAGAGAACTATAAATAAATCTCTTTAAGTATGTATGCATGTGTATGTATATGAGTGCATGTATATATATATATATATAGAGAGAGAGAGAAGGAGAAAGAGAGAAAGAGACATAGGGAGAGGGAGGGAGGGAGAGTGGTATGAGTTATAGCAAAAATAATAGTGAAAAAGAAGAATAACTCCATTTTCAATTTTGAATAAGCTTAGAGGCTAGGAAGGACCAAATAATGATTTGAAGCTGTTTAGCAGGACTATTACAAAACATTCTGAAAAAGAATCATTTCCACTCTACGTAATTAGAATATTTGCATAATCTAACTGCAGTTGGTACCTGAATAAAGTCTTTCCAGAGTAAGAAATAACATAATCCCAAATCATAGGATTACCAAGAATTCCAAATATATTCTGTAATTATTTAAGTATTAAAAAAATACTTTATAGGGAGAAATATTAAAATGGAAAATAAGGTAAGAGGATTGGCTTAAAAATTAAATTATTTCTATCAATCATATTTGGCCTATGAATTGATGATTACAGCAATGCTAGTGTACAGATTTTAGCTACGGAGAATTTAACACTATAATTAATTATGCAATTGCTTGGCCTCCACCTTTGTTCCTCAGGAAAACCATATATCATGACAATATGTGTCATATAAACAGATGGACACAATTTGCTCACTATCCAAACTGTAACAGGAACTTTTAGGTTCTTTAGTTAAACTTCTTCAAAGAAATGTCATGATCTCTGTGGCCTCAATTGTCCTGTGTCTTCACTTAAACTGAAAAAAGATTATCTTAGAAAGATTATTTAAGAATTGAGTTAGAGGGGGCGCCTGGGTGGCTCAGACGTTAAGCGTCTGCCTTCGGCTCAGGTCATGATCCCAGGGTCCTGGGATTGGGCCCGCATCAGGCTCCCTGCTCGGCGGGAAGCCTGCTTCTCTCTCTCCCACTCCCCCTGCTTGTGTTCCCTCTCTCGCTGTGTCTCTCTCTGTCAAATAAATAAATAAAAATCTTTAAAAAAAAAAAAAGAATTGAGTTAGAGTAGCTTTTGTCACTATCATAACCACCCTTTAATACTTTAAGATACACCAGGCAAAGAAACACGAGCATCTGTCATAAAACAATCATTTTATTAAGTATCCACCCTAAAGGCACAATGTTGAAAGAACAGTGGCCTAGGATGTAGGAGACCCTCTTCCTAGAACTTACTCTGCTATAAAATAACTGTATAAACTTAGCTTTGTGTATTCTCACCATAAAAGGAGAAGAGAGTAAATCAAATTTCAAGCACATACGTATTAATTTCATATCTTTAACAATCTAGAAAGAAAGCTGCTTTGACAATAACAACAAAAAACCCTAACTGTGTCTTTTGATCATTTGTCATCTAATTTAAGGGTATAATATAATGGTTGAAAATTAAAATTCATGCTATTGACTGTTTTCAGACTCAGACTCCTGAGCAAATTTCGTAATACAACCTTTATTCTTACTGCTCAGCCCCCTTCTGCCCAGCAAGATCTTGCTGAAGGGGGCATTATAAGTAGAGAGATGGAAGGGTTCCTGCAGTCAAGGAAACTGCCAGGGAGAAATTTTCAGTGATTGGGGGCGTGGAGAGGGGGTGGTTATTCACACATGAGATCCACACTAACAGCTCACACACATACACACACACACACACACAAGTCAGCTTCAAATATCTACTAAGTGCAAAATAAATTTCAGATATATTTAACTTTATTATTCAGATGTAAATAAGTTTCAAATGGAACCATTCCAGTCAAATAAGACTTTTCCCACCCTTTCTTCTTCCTCTCTTCCCCAACTCTAGAGCAGTCAGAGTAGCCTTTTGGAGGCAGGAGGAGAGTTGAGAAGTCTCCACCTTTCCCTGATGGAGGTTTTTCAGTCTGCACAGAAGCTGAAGGACAGGAGGAAGCTGCTCTTTGCCTGAACAAGGAGGAGGCCCCTCTTAACACCCACGAGTCACAGCTGTATTGACTTACGCTCGTGAAAATGTGCAAGAGGCACTCTCTTTTGCCCCATATTTCCTCCTCCTTCCTTAACCCCACTCTTGTTTTCCTTTTTTTTTTCCCCTCATCTGCAAAGGATTTCTGCTATTTCTTGAAAAAATTGCCACGGTCTATGCTAAATCTATTATCTAAATCAATTAAGTCAACTGGATGCCGCTGAAAACAAATGGCACGAAGACAGTGTGAGTAGATTTGAACATGAAAACCTCACTTCTAGGTTACTGGGTGTGTTTATTTGTTTTTACTATCACCAGAGCCTTGATGATTGCATCATTCTACACATGACTCCATGGGCTGAAGAAAAGGTAATGAAGAACATTGACGATGTATTGGAAATCAGTGACCAGTCCCGTAATTAAAAAAAAAAAAAAAAAAGACAAGAGGGTGGGAATGGACTTTGTGGTTAAAGAAACTCTGGGTACTGGAAATACCACGGAGATTAAGCCTCTCTTTATCTTCCATTTATTATTCAGAGATGACATCTCCTTTTCTTCTTCACCTACTTAAGGTGTATGGGGCAAGAAGGGGAGGTTCTCTTTGAAGGCTACAAGTTTAACTTGCTCATTCAGTTTCTCCTTACCATCAGCAAGAAGAAAAATTATAGATGCATATACATTACTTACAAATAAATTCAAGAAGGTGATTCTCCTTTCTTCTCCACACCATCTCCAAAGTCTCACTCAGCTTTTCAAAGACAAGTTAAAGTAATAGACATTTCATTTTGCAAATTTATTTCTGGAATTGTTCCTGGCCCCAGGATCATTTAAGATAAATGATCATCTCTCACAGGTTTTCTCTTAACTGAGTAAAAAGTAGGTATAGTTTATAAGAATTTCTGAAATAAGATTATTAGGATTTATAAGGAACTTTAATAAAAGGGCTTGACCTACTTAAAAGGAATGGGTCAGAAGTTGTCAGTTTAATTAATGCTACCTTCTATAGTAATGTATTACAAAAGTTCTGGTATCTTCAGAACTTTCATCCAAACACTATGATAAACAGAAGATACATTAGGGAGACCTCAGTGTTCATCTTAGCAAAATGTCCAGGCTTAATGCCTCACCCTCTGAATGGCTTACTTTGACACTGCTCTTTTCAGGCCAATGAATCAACAACAATTTACTAAGATAATTTTAAAATGGTTACTCATACATGAGATCATCATACTGGTACCCTGCCATATGTTATTAAATTGTCTCAGTTCACAGCATACCCTTTCAGCTAGAGTGTGAACAGTTACAGCTAGGGAGTAGGTCATAATGACAAGAGACCAAGAAGACAGCTTAGTTACCTGCAAATGCAGTTATGCTGCATTTGGGCAAGGATGATGTTTCCTCTGAGTTCCCAACCTTACTAGCAAACATCAAAAATTAGGACTAATGTAAAATAGGAATCCCCATTCACAGCTGATAAGATTGTAAATTAGTACAACCACTTTGGAATTCTTTTTGTAATTATCTACTGAACTGAACATTTATACCAAGAGACATGTGCAAAACCGTTCATGGTAGTGATATTTGTAATAGCCTCCATATGGAAATAACTCAGATTTTCATTAACAGCAGACTGGATTTTTTAGTGTGGTACAGTCATACAATGGAACAGCATTCAGCAATGAAAATGAAATTATAGCTACTTGGAACCACTTGGATGACATTTCTTAAACATAATGTTGAGCAAAAGAATCCCCACAGATTAAGAACCTGAATATTCTACTTATAAAAACATCCAAAAATAGGGGCGCCTGGATGGCTCAGTCGTTAAGCATCTGCCTTAGGCTCAGGTCATGATCCCAGGGTCCTGGGATCGAGTCCCGCGCCGGGCTCCCTGCTCTGCGGGAAGCCTGCTTCTCCCTCTCCCACTCCCCCTGATTGTGTTCCCTTTCTCGCTGTGTCTCTGTCAAATAAATAAATAAAATCTCAAATAAATAAATAAATAAATAAATAAATAAATAAATAAAACATTCCAAAAGTACAGTCCTGGCCCCAGCAAATAACTGGTTTAGCTCACAATATCTGGAGCGGGTATTCTCTGTGGTTCCAGATACTTTCTTCAGAATCTAAGCTAACGAATGTGTCCCTAAGACTTACTTGGTACTATGGTTTAGCTAGCGTCCCCCACATGAGGACTTCAGGCATCCGTCAATGACTTTCACTTGAACCTTTATCATGGAATGCCTCTAGGAAAAGGGTAGAGTGGAAAAGAAGACAGGACATGAGCACTGGAAGGGCAAAAAGAACATCATTATTAACATAAACAGGGGCAAGGGAAGAAAATATGTAATTCCTGCATATTCACAGAATCCCTTGAAAGGAACATGTAGATTAGGACTTTGGTCTGTGATATGTCATAGGGAAACTTGTACATCAGCTGTACAACCAGCAGGACACAACCCAAACATTAATATCTTCAAGTTTTAGTTTCTGGTCTGTAAAATGGATATAAACTAGAGCTTTTAAATTATTTTTTTTTAAAAAGATTTTATTTATTTATTTGAGAGAGAGAGAGAGAGATAGTGAGAGAGACAGAGCATGAGCAGGGGGGAGAGGGAGAAGCAGACTCCCCGCTGAGCTGGGAGCCTGATGTGGGACTCGATCCTAGGACCCCGCGATCATGACCTGAGCCGAAGGCAGACGCTTAACCAACTGAGCCACCGGGGAGCCCCGAGCTTTTAAATTCTTCTTTGAGGTAAAATTAATGATTTAATTCTTTAATTGTTAAAAAAAAGCTTTTATTAGTCTTTCTGTTGTTTGTTTTTTACATCTGCAAAAACTACATCAGTCTGAAGCTACTTACAAGAGGTGGAGAGTTAGTGAAATTAATACAGACCACGCTCCCTTCTGTGAGCCCAAAGTCTGCTTAAAATCATCTCAGTTATCTTAGGGGCTTTGAATGCCATTCAAATCATTTACTATTACAAACCACAGATCTTTATAGGTGGAAAAAAAAAAAAAAAAAGACTTTCCAGAGCTTATTCTGGCCCAGTAGTCAGAAAGGCAAAGAATGACCGTCCCCGGGGCACCTGGGTGGCTCAGTCGTTAAGCGTCTGCCTTTGGCTCAGATCATGATCCCGGGGTCCTGGGATCAAGCCCCGCATTGGGCTCCCTGCTCCACGGGAAGCCTGCTTCTCTCTCTCCCACTCCCCCTGCTTGTGTTCCCTCTCTCGCTATGTCTCTCTGTTAAATAAATAAATAAAATCTTTAAAAAAAAAAAAAAAAAAAGAATGACCGTCCTCGTCTTATCTGTCTTTGAAACTTCCTCCAAAAAATTTTTTTTGACCTAAAAGTATTGGTACTGACATAATTTAATTAAGCATGCATGAAACTGCAGTGTTCCAGAATCTGAAATTGATATAATTAAAGTGAAATGCAAAGTGTGCACCTCTGATACCATTTTTTTAATGTCACACTCCATCACTTCTGTTTAATATCAAATCACACGAGAGATTTTTCATCTGTTAATTGCATTTTACATGCCCTTCATCATTGGCCTTGAAGCAATTAAATTTGAGAAAAATTATTGAAGCAAGGGCTAAGGTCCAAAATAATCAAGTTCACTAAAGTTGCTTTCATTTAATAATGTCTCTAGCAGATAAATTACCATTCATAGTTTCATGCTACTGTAGCTTTTTTACTCTCAAAAATACTTAGATTAAAAGCTGAAAGATTTTTATTTTCAGAATATTTGTGAAAATCTAGCAAAAAGAAAGCTGCTCATTTCTAATACTGTGTTATAGAAATTATTATTCTTTATGTTAAGTATACATTATTTGCAAACAGTAACAATAAAATTACAATTTGTCAATTTTCATTATCCCCCATCCACGTGTCTCATGAGCTACAAAGTATTCTTGGCAGTGTTATGGCTCAGGTATTCCCTGTAGACTTAGCACAGAGGACCTGAGAATTTGACTTCTAGTCAGTAAGAAACCTAACCCACGACATTTTTGATTATTGGGTTGAATCATATGAAGTTACCCTAGTTAAAAAATGTAGTTAAAAATTGTCAAATCCAGGCAATTTCATATAATAGAACCAAATAGCTGATGGATTTTGAATACAGGCCCTTGGTGTCCCTGGAAATATCTTTCTCCATTAAACTGATATAAATACATATTTTGGAATTATTATTTGATCAAGGGCTCTTCTGTTTACTATTCTCTATCTTTTCCTTATCCATTTACTCCTTTATCCTTTGAGTGGACAGCTTCTATTTTATCATCCCAATTGAGACTCCTCTCTCCAAAATCACTGATAATTGCTCAGGAAATGGCAAAATCCAAAAACCTTTTCCTATCACCTCAGCCTGACTACAGTCTTGGCCAATCTGATCATTCTCTCCTTTCAAAGTGTTTCTTCTTTCGTGTCCATGTCATTGTATTACCCGTTTCTTTTTTTTTTTTGTATTACCCGTTTCTTGACTTACCTTTCTAAATTTTTCTCTTTTCCATTCATCACCTAAATGAAGGCATTCTATTAGTCTCAACTTTCATTCTTTTTCTTGCTCTACAGATTTATACTTTGACCTTAATCTTCTTCACCCTGAGAGAATGAGCTCTTTTTCTGCTTTCCGGCCACCAGAACATACACACTCAACTGTACTCTCCTTTCCTCTTACTCAGTAAAAATGTGCCGGTTTTCCTCTATTAGCAATCCCTCCTTATGCAATCACCTGCCTTCCAACTACCCCAGGGACACTGATGCCTTAGCTTATCCTTTGCCCTACACCCTCAACCCCTTCCTAGAGGCTCAGAATATAAACTTGCTTGATTTTATCCTGTGATATAAAAAAATCTTTTGACTCTATGCCACCTTTTATTTTTTTTTAAAGATTTTATTTATTTATTTGACAGAGAGAGAGATAGCGAGAGCAGGAACACAAGCAGGGGGAGTGGGAGAGGGAGAAGCAGGCTTCCTGCCGAGCAGGGAGCCCGATGTGGGCCTCGATCCCAGGACCCTGGGATCATGACCTGAGCCAAAGGCAGACGCTTAACGACTGAGCCACCCAGGCGCCCTCTATGCCACCTTTTAGCTACTGCCCTATATCTTTTTTTTTTTCATTCAAAATCCCACTTAAATATTCTAACTTGTTTTAATCTTTATCTCTTTCTAACTTTTATTACCTAATGTCTTAGGTTGGACAACTCCAGAAGGTGGCTCTGATGAGAATTTGATGGAAGTGGCTTATTTGGGAGACAATCCCAGCCAGGCGGATGGGGAGGCGACTTAGAGAAGGAAAAGAGTCCAGATAGGATGTGTCAATTCATAGGGTACTGCTGTAGGAAACTGAGATTTGAATCTCATCGAGGACATTTGAGAAACTATGCAGAACATGTCCGAGAAGTACTCCCTCTTTGGAGGTGGGAATCCTGGGGTACTTACCCATCAACTCTCATCCTGGATCACTGAGGGTTGCTCCTGGTGACATTGACTCTCTAGCCCTTCTGGCCAGCTCCAAGACAAAGCTGGGCGCCTGCTGGCCCCCAAGGTAGAAAGTGGCAGGTGTTTGCAGTAGGAGGTCATCAGCAGGTATAGGAATGGCGAATGCTGAAGGAGGAGGAGCGCCAACTGTGCTAATACACCCACTGTAATTAGCCTCCAGCTTTTACCACTTCATTTTATGGTGCGGAGCCAATAGTCTCATAATTTTCCAGCCTAATGAAATTTCTTTTGTCCTCATCCTTGCCCTCTCTATAGGCAGCATTTGGGTCTTCAGTCATCCTCCTCCTGGATATTTTCCTTTTCTTGGCTTTTAAGAAGCCACTCTTTCTTGCTTCTTTCACCTCTATGCCAATTTCACCTCCTTTTCAGCTGTCTCTTCTCCAAGTGTTGCTGCTTCACATGGCTCTGCTTTGGATTTCTCATTGTGCACACTATTCCTTAGACATCCCTGCTAATTCTATGACTCCCGCAACCACTTATGCGATGTTGACTTCTGAATCTGTGTGTCCAGCCTAGACTCTTCTCCTGAGGTCGCAGCCACGCTTCAGATTGTATCCCATGCTTCTGCTGCCCAGAGGGTCTGATCATCTTAGCCTGAATATCAGAAGTACTCAATCCCAGTGCTCACAAAACAGAAGGATTATCTTCCCTTAAAGACACATGTTCTTCCTCTTACATTCCTTCTCAGCTAACCGGTAACACAATGGAGAACCTGCGAGTCATCCGCATCCTTCCCTTTCGCCTTACTCTTCACACCCAAGTAGTGACCAAGCACTGCCGATTTTGCCTTCTTTTAATGCTCTCCAGTTCATTCTCTTACTCACGTGTTGCCTCTAACCTTACCTCATCACTCAGGAACCTTCACCCTGATGCTAGAATGGTATTTCAAAGACATGAATCTGATCAGTTGCTTAGAGGAAAAGCCCAAATGCCTTACTACGATATGAAGAGCTCCATGAGTTCACCTCAGCTGGCCTCTCCAGCCTTATGACTCACTGTTTCTTCTCCCCACCCTCCCTGTACTCAAATCATTACAATTCCCAAGTTGTTCCATAGAACTGTAAATCTCCATGTGTTGATTTGTTTAACTAATACTTCTATATAGGACATATAATGCTATATAATTGAAGAATTTTACAAATATTAAATTATTTAATCCTCATAACAACCCTCTGATGTATGTACTATTATTATCCTCACTTTATAGTTGAGGAAATTGAGGCCCACAGAGTTGAAGTGATTTGGCCAATGTCACACAGCTAGTAAGTGCATAGCCAGGATTTAAATCCAGGCGGTCTGGCTTCAAAGTCATTTTCATTGACCTCCCCCCACCACCATCACCACCACAATGAGCTGGATTTGTGAACCTCGTCTCTCTGTGCCTGGAACATCCTCACCCACTTCCAGGTCCTTGTCTATCAAATCTTTCTGGATCCTTCAGTAGTTTGATAGACTCAATCTCTTTTCTCCTTTGAACTCCCTCTGTAATAAATATAAACATACTTACACTTATTTCTGTATGTGTCTTTTTTTAGTATAAACTCCTTGACTGCCTCTCTTTGACTAGTTCCTGTAGTTCTCTCTGACTCTAAATGTTGAATGTTCCAAGATTTTCATTTTAATTTAGCCTTTGAGCTCTTTTTCTCTCTATCTGCTCTCATTCTCTTGGTGATTTCATCTGCTTCAGGCTGCAAACACCATCTGTACAGGACAACTGCCACATTTATATCTCCTGCTTACAATCATTTCTTACCCAAATTAGTCTTCGGATTCTGTTCTTGTCTCTTTATTCTTCCCAGTGGAAGCCTGAGTGATACTACAGAATATAAGTCAGATCATGTCACTCCTCCACGAAAATCCCTCTGCTAGGTTCTCTCCTTCTTAGCAAAAGCCAAATTCATGTCAGCAGCCTACAAGTCCTTCCTACATGAGCTGTTCCCTGTCACCTCTGTGACCTTATCTCCTATTACTCTACTCTGCTGCAGAAACCCTGAGCATTCTTGTCAGGGTTTGTCATTCTTCCAGTGTCATTCTTGTCATTCTCATTCTTCCAGTGTTGCAGTCCGTGTTCCTACCCCAAGGCATTTGCACTGTGTTCTTGTCGCTACATGCCGCTTTGCCTGGAGCATGTGTTTCCCCTATTTCCTTGCTCCTTTACCCACATCTCGTCTTTGTGCAAATGCTATTTTCTCAGCAAGACCTTCCCTGATCGTCCTGTTCACAAGTAAAAGCCCCTAGGTCTAACATTCTCCGTCTTGCTTTCAGGCCTTACTTTTCTCCATATCACTGTCTAACAGTATACATTTCACTTCTTCATTTTATTTTCTATCTCTTTCCATTAGGATGTAAATTTCATCTAAGTTTGCTGCCTCAGTCTTAGCACCAGGCAGTGTCTATCATATAATCAGTACTCCAGAAAAGTTGGCCATTGTACCCATCAGTCTGTAGCCCAGAGCATAGAACATGTTAGGTCTTTGGTAAATGTTATCGAATGGATCAGTACATTTGTGACTGAATGTATTTTCTTTTTATCATACACCTAAGCTATCCTAAAATCTCTGTGAAGGTAACCCCAATCTCTATTTCTATTCCAAACCTTTCTTCTAAACCTCAAAGTTGTGATGCCAACAGCCTCTTGTTTATCACATCCTAGGTGGTGTAGCACCTCCAGCTCAAAGAGTCTAAAACTAAACTCATCCCCAGACACACATCCTCCAAGCTCAACTAGCTTTCTAATTTTTTGATTAATGCTCAAGGCCTTATCATCACTTGGTCACCAGTCATTTTCATACCCACTGACTCCTATATCCCTGTATCATCCAAATAATTATCAAACCCTGAAAGTCTACCTAAACAGTATTTTCTCCAGTTTTTCTTTCTCTTTCATTCTCACTAATAACACCCTCATCAGACTTTCACTATCTCTTTATTCTGTCAATCCAATCAGCCATTTTGTTCTCCCAACACCTCTTCATGTATCAGCAAATACTTATTTAGTCCCCAATCCACTAAGTACTTCGAAGTATTATAAGAATGTTCCATAAAATGGTTTTCTTGATCAGAAAACCTTCTTTTGCCTTCTTTTGAGTATCTTCTGAGT
>NC_058406.1:135715830-135771770 GCF_002201575.2 Neomonachus schauinslandi | reverse complement strand
CCTTCTTTTGCCTTCTTTTGAGTATCTTCTGAGTATCACTCAGGCTTCCACTGGGAAAAATAAAGAGACAATGTCACTCGGTAGGACAAACTGACATAGTATCGTTCATTTCAATCCTTTAGCTGTATTAACATTAATTTGTTTGACTAGATAAGCAAAGCCAAGTCCTGAATCCATGCCAGTCAAAAGCCATTTAAATCTTTGTGGTGCTGATGGCAAGGATCTAATATAATCCATCTGTCTCCTGTGTGCTGGTCCCTCACCCCAGGGAATACGTTCCATTGCGTTTTGTAAACATTGTCTCTCCTGTCGACAAACTGGACAATTATGATTACCAGTTTGTACTTCTAGTGCTATGGTTAGGGACATCATTCAGCTCAGTGCTACGTGGCTCAGTTCCTCCTGTGACTACTCATGTCATGTACCCAAAAGACCACTTCTAGCCAAAGCATCTATCTGTCCCTCTCCAATCTTAGTAGGGGGTTGTATTATTAAATTTATTTACATGCTTCTGTTAATACTCCCTCTCTCCCCAGAAGCTTATGTTTAATGAGAAAAGGATTTGTGTTTTAGTAATCTCTTGTACCTTCGGTACTGTTAGAACATATTAGAAGGTGTGTGAATGTTGAAAGTAATTGAATAGAATTGCTTACAGATTACACTCATTTAGAACATATCATATAAGTTTTTTGGCATTAGAATGAGCTGTATATCACATGCACTAGACATCTAAACAATAACATTTCATTCAAGAATGAGTCAAGAGGCTGTGCTTTCTTTGATTCGGCCAATAAAGAAAAATTCTGCTAATCCTCATGGATTAGGACTATAACACCAGCTCCCTCTATTGTTCATTTTAGAAATGACATGGCATTTGAAGCTATTTTGAGCAGGCACAAAAATAGAAGACCCCTCCAAGGCCAATATTAATTAAACTAGAGTAAACCAAAGAAGACACATTTAAAATTTTTAGTTATTCGAGGCTGCCATTCTGGATATACGAGGAAGAAATAAATCAGATGGTATTCGGTGGCAATTTCATACAGTGTGTCTCCTTCCCTGCTGATTATTATGATCAACAAACATATACTGTGTTTAGGAAAATCAATGGTAATGGAATCTAACATAAACGTATAATTTCAGGCTCTTTGGAGATAGTTTTAGTTTACATAAGGATAATCCGAACAAGTGGTCCTCAAGCTTTGGAATGCATCAGAAATCCCCTGGAAGGCTTGATAACACATGGATTGCTGAGTCCAACCCGCAGCGTTTCTGACCTGGTAGGCTTGTGATGGAGCTAAGAATTTACATTTATCATATTCTGAGAACAGCTACTCTAGATCATGCTACTAAAAGTGATCTACAAAACAGCAACATCAGCAACACACAGGAGATTTGAGAGAAAAAGAATCTCAGGCCCCCAATAGACCTACTGAGTCAAAATCTTTCTCAAATGATTTCTGAGTGATTTATATGCACATTAAAGTTTGAGAGGCAGTGGCTTAGAGCAGGGGTGGCAAACTTTTTCAGCAAAGGGCTAGTTAGTAAACAGTTAAGCTTTACAGGCCCATAGAGCTTCTGCCACCACTACTTATCTCTGCCATCTTAGTACAAAAGAAGAAACAGACAGAGTGTGGCTGTGTGCCAATAAAACTTTACTTATAAAAACAGGTAGTGGGCCGGATTTGGTCCACTGCTCATGCTTCATTGACCTCTGACTTAGATAGTGTTTTCATGTTTTTTTTTTTAATATTTTATTCATTTATTTGAGAGAGAGAAAGAATGTGAAAGAGAAACAGCAAGAGCCTGAGGAGGGGCGGGTGGGGTGGAGGGAGAGGGAGAAGCAGACTCCCCAAGGAGCAGGGAGCCCGATGCGGGGCTCGATCCCAGGATACTGGGATCATGACCTGAGCCGAAGGCAGCCGCTTAACCAACTGAGCCACCAGGTGCCCCTACATGTATTTTTTTTTAATGTAGTTTCACCTCCTACAGTTTCTGTTTCAGTGGTTCCAGGATTAAACGTACTATTTGTATTTTTGACAATAATGAGGACATTTTGATTCAGGTGGTCCGAAAACAACACTTTGAGATACACTCTTAGCCATCATTTTTCTTTGCATTTTAGATATCTATGGTTTTCTTGTAAGTAGCTCATGGAAAAATAAAAACCCTGGATCTATTATTCTTTTCAACGACACCTTCTATGTTCTTCCAGATGTTTCCCACAGTAGGGCTGGACTAGCACTGATTGTACGTATTTTCTCCCAACGGAGCAGGCTGCACACTCCGAGGAAAGTCAGCCCCTGAAAGAGCTGCTACTGCACATATTTTCCCAGAAGAAAAGAGGACAAACTGCATGCACATTTAAGCAGGAAACTCATTACAGAAGAAAATTAGAGGCAGCGAGAAGTGCAGTTCCTTCTCCTTTATTGCTTCTCTAATTTTTCCAAACCAAAACTCAACTGCTCTAGCTCAAGTCTTTAGGGAATAGTTTTATGATTAAAACAAGCAAGCAAAAAAGTATTGTGCGTTTACTTTCTCTCGATCCTCTATCTGGCAAAGAAAGAGAGGGAAAACAAAGACAGCTGTGAAGCGAACTTGGTTCGCATCCTCCAAATGGCTAGTTGTGTCTTTCTTAAAAGTAGATTTGAATTAAGCTTTTTGTCCCAATAATCCTATAGCCCTCTCATCACCTCTCCTTTCCCCCAAAAGGCACTCACTCTAAATTAAGTCTGTGAACTTTTCTGCTGCCATTCTTCTTTGCTTAAAAGAGTTCTGGGAAGCAATACCTGGAAAGAAATTCGTTAATGAACAGAGATGAAAATGATAAATATTATGTTTTTCATATATTTTTTGAAGATGTATCTTTCTCAAAGTGTGTGGAAAGATGTTTAGATTTTTCTTAGCCTCTTTTGTCAGCTGCCTTCAAGTGTAGTTTTAAATTGTAAGTCTCTTGGGGGGTAATTTTTTTTTTTTTTTACAATTCTTTCCTAATTATTAAAACAATAGGGTTCCTAATTGGCAATTTTTAAGTGCAGATAAATGACAAGAGAAATCATGCATCATGCCACTGCTCAAAGATAGTCCCTACTCACTTAAACAAAGAATTTGAGGTGGAATTTAGATAACATAAAATTAACCCTTATTTTAAAGTGAACAATTCAGTGGCATTTAGTACATTCCCAATGTTGTACAACAACCACCTCTATCTCGTTCCAAAACATTTCCATCCCTCCGAAGTAAAACCTCTCACCCATTAAGTAGTTTCTCCCCATCCCCCATTCACCCTGGATGGAGTGAAGCTGGAATCCCCTGTAGTGTCCAGCTGACCCATTCCAGCTCAGGGAAGCTCCTTGCTCCAAGAGGTAAGAGGGACAAGGCAGCCTCTGTCTTTTTCTCGGTGACCATGGCCCTCAGCTGAAGGGGCCGTGCAGGACCAGGGCAGGCTCTGATAGTTTTCAGGTCCTCCTGATAAAACCTCCTTAAATCTGTTCAGACCAAGCAACACCAGTGTCCCATCCTGTCCCATGTGGGAAGAAGCTCTGAAAGAGTGGTTGATGCTGGTGGCAGGATGCAACCTGGCCCACCTCCCGCTATTGGAGGAGAGAGAGGCTGGGGCTCCAGTCAGAGCCCTCATTCAGTAGGAAAGTCTGTGGACCTGGAGCTGATAGCACCTTCAACTGGGGTCCTCCAGCTGGCACCCGACATAGGGTCAGCTTGATGCCAAGGTAAGGAGGTGAGAGGCACAAAACATGACAAGGGCTTGTCTCTTTGAATTATGAATGGAAAAGAAATGGGCAACTTAGAATTGTCATAATTAATCAGAAATGCATGAAATCAGACTATGCTTATATTTAACTCTTGCTTCAGATATATCGTCGAAAAAAGGTGTCATCCGTGCTAAGTTTAGCTGCTTTCATAAAGTTCTTTTTAATTAAAAAGAATTCCAAATATATTACCAAATTTTCCCTTAGAAAGTTTTGCCAAATCACACTTCCATTCAATCTTTATCAGTTTGGGGGATAGAAAACTGTATTTCTTTGCTTTAATTTTCACTTCCTTGATTCTCGGGGATATTGATACTTTTTCATGAGCTTATTGATCATTTATAATTTTCAGTCAGGAACATTTATTTGTAAATATGCTTCAATATGACTGATTTTCCAAATCGGATTTACAGATTGCCATAAATCAATATGAATACAAGTGAGATCATCATCATCATCATCATCATTATTATTTTATCAGTGGATTATCTCCCATAATATCCTTATTTATACACAATAAAGCTTATTAATATCAAAGCCTCTTGGGCGCCTGGGTGGCTCAGTTGGTTAAGCAACTGCCTTCGGCTCAGGTCATGATCCTGGAGTCCCAGGATCGAGTCCCGCATCGGGCTCCCTGCTCAGCAGGGAGTCTGCTTCTCCCTCTGACCCTCCCCTCTCTCCTGCTCTCTCTCTCTCATTCTCTCTCTCAAATAAATAAATAAAATCTTTAAAAAAAATATCAAAGCCTCTTCATTTTAATTTTGTGGATAACTGATAAATCAGAATATTTGAGAAGAGAGAATAGCTTGGTTTGTCTTTCACTATATGAC
Organism: Neomonachus schauinslandi; assembly: GCF_002201575.2. Lineage (NCBI taxonomy): Eukaryota > Metazoa > Chordata > Mammalia > Carnivora > Phocidae > Neomonachus > Neomonachus schauinslandi. The sequence goes on along the minus strand of NC_058406.1, from coordinate 135,767,173 downwards.
TCCATATCTAAATAGTATGAGTTCAGCAACTAAAGATGAAAAAATAGGGGCACCTCAGTGGCTCAGTTAGTTAAGCGTCTGCCTTTGCCTCAGGTCATGATCCTGGGGTCCTGGGATCGAGCCCTGCATTAGACTCCCCTACTCAGCCAGGAGTCTGCTTCTCTCTCTTGCTCTGCCCTTCCCCTTGCTTGTGCGCGAGTGCTCTCTCTCTCTCAAATAAATAAATAAAATCTTTTTAGGGCGCCTGGGTGGCTCAGTTGGTTAAGCGACTGCCTTCGGCTCAGGTCATGATCCTGGAGTCCCGGGATCGAGTCCCACATCGGGCTCCCTGCTCGGCGGGGAGTCTGCTTCTCCCTCTGACCCTCCTCCCTCTCGTGCTCTCTGTCTCTCCTTCTCTCTCTTGCAAATAAATAAAATCTTTAAAAAAAAAATCTTTTTAAAAAAACAAAATAAATAAAGATGAAAAAATAAATGTCTTTGGTACTAGGTACACCCCACGTACTTATTTAAACTGGCACTGTGTTTGAGCTTTATGGAATTTTAGAGCCAGGAAAGACCCAAGAGACCATTTAGTGTAGTTCTCGTAATTTTATAGAGAGGGAAGCTGTAGCCCAGTCTGGTGATAGAGTTTAACAGAGGTCACAGTCAGTCAGGGGAAGCATCCAAGTTTCCGCCATCCTTCCAATAGGCTAGTCTTGTATAGCTAGCAAAAATGTGTGAGAACTTAAAGCCTCCATGCTCCCTCTGCAAGTCTCAGGCTAAAAATGGTGGCCACAATCCAAAAAATCATTAGAACAAGGAGTGGGAAAAATACGGACCCTTTTAGCTTTGCTAAACATGTGTTTCTTGCCATACATAGCCTGAAGCTAAGGCAATACCAATATTTCAGGTATCTCAGGGCAAACATTTCCTCCTTCCAAATCTTCTCACTTATATATCAATATAGCAATCAAAGAAAGCAAGAAAGAAATCTGACAGTAAGTAGGTAAGAGCTTAAGCCCTAGATTCAGAGCTTCTGAGCATGACCTCTGGCTCAGTCATTTGCTAGCTACATGTTCAAGCCTCACAGTTTCACCTGTAAAATGGAGATAATAATAGTTATTATATTCACAACTAATAAGATAGAGGTGGAAATAAAAAGAAGTAATGCACGTAAAATACTTAATATAGAGATGAGCATATGACATCGGTAAAGACAAATGGCTGTAAGTGCTCTTTAAAAGATTAATTGCAGAATGTGTGCGGTATGCAGCTCTTTCACTTAATCTCATTGACAGAGGGGAAAAAAACTCCATCTGTAGTACCTGGGATTGTTGACTACTGCAAATTTTGCAACACATTTTTGTTTTGTAGATTAAGCATTGTAAAAACGCATGTGACTTGGATTTTTCTTTAACAGCGTGTGACTTTCTTTAACAACCCTGGATGTGGGATAATACGTTCATTAGAAAGCTATTCAAGACATAGAGCATGGGAACAATAATATTTCAAGAATCTACAGTATGGAGGCACCTGCGTGCCTCAGTTGGTTAACTGTCTGCCTTCGGCTGGGGTCATGGTCCCAGGGTCCTGGGATCGAGCCCCGCATCAGGGCTCCCTGCTCAGCGGGGAGTCTGCTTCTCCCTCTCCCGCTGCCTGACGCTCTGCCTACTTGTGCTCTTTCTTTCTCTGTCAAAAAAAAAAAAAAAAAGAATCTACAGTATGTGTTCAAAGACAGAAAAAAGTTTCAACACAGTTTATTAAAAAGTCAATAAGGGGCGCCTGGGTGGCTCAGTTGGTTAAGCGACTGCTTTCGGCTCAGGTCATGATCCTGGAGTCCCAGGATCGAGTCCCGCATCGGGCTCCCTGCTCGGCAGGGAGTCTGCTTCTCCCTCTGACCCTCCCCCCTCTCATGTGCTCTCTGTCTCTCTCATTCTGTCTCAAATAAATAAATAAAAATCTTTAAAAAAAAAAATAAAAAAAAAGTCAATAAAATTTCAGATCATATCAAAAGCCACAATTAACTAAAATACTTAAGAGATAAATTTTGAAAAGAAATAATGAGTAAGCTTTTCGATTATTTGATGAGCAAATCAGTAAAAAGTAGTAAATTATATCAATACACCGATAAAAGATAAATTTCTTGCTGATTTGACAGGGAATGACTAACATTGATTAAGATGACATAAGATTGATAATATGCTACTATAAAGCAGTGACAGCTAACTGGGTAATAAGTATTGTCAATGCAAGAGTATTTGAAATTGGTCACTGATTGAGTAAAATGGAAATGCCCAGAAATCTCGCCATTTGTCATATAAAGAAGTAACCAGAGAGTAGGCAGCCCCAAAATAGTAGGAAAGTATTATTACAAAATTGCATCTGGCATTTAATTAATTTGAAAACTTATATTACTTTTGTAGGTTTTGTGATGTTTGGGGTATATGTCAGCTTTTTAGAGTGTGTCATTTGTTGTGGTTTTTTTCAATTGAAATAAATATTTATTTTGTAGCTAATTCCGTACTTGTAATTTTTATTGTTTTTCATAAAGAAGAACTCCCAAATTATCTAAGTTTCAAGCCCACAAAATCTGGATCTGCCCCTGAATAGGGGGGAATGTAAAGAAGCAAGACAAGGAAATTGAAGGGATTCCATTCTGAGGGGGGGGGTGTCTCAGATGCCGGCTGACTCCTCTTTACAGTAGCTGACCTGGCTTCTGTGGCCTGCTCAGTCAGTGGAGAACTGTGGACCTTTCACAGGTTCCCCACTTTTCTTGCATATTTGCTACAATTATTAATGTTGTTACAGCGATGGCTGTGCACCAGAACACTGCATTGAGTGTGTAATATGGGTAGACTAGGGGTACTTGGCAGTGGGTAAAAGGCAAGCCGGATCATCAGGGCCATGAAAGAATGTTTAGTGGAATGCGCGAGCATATTGCCTTTTGAATATATAGAAGAGCTTAGGGCAGGGCAGATAAAGCATTATTAAATAGGCGGTAGTGTACCTTAAATTAACCAGTGGCATTTACCCCAAAGATACAGACATAGTGAAAAGAAAGGGCATCTGCACCCCAATGTTCATAGCAGCAATGTCCGCAATAGCCAAACTGTGGAAGGAGCTGGGATGTCCTTCAACAGCTGAATGGATAAAGAAGATGTGGTCCATATATACAGTGGAATATTACTCAGCCATCAAAAAGGATGAAATCTTAACGTTTACATCGACATGGATAGAACTGGAGGGGATTATGCTGAGTCAAATAAGTCAAGCAGAGAAAGACAATTGTCATATGGTTTCACTAATATGTGGAATATAAGGACTAGCATGGAGGACCACAGGGGAAGGGAGGGAAAACTGAATGGGAAGAAATCAGAGAGGGAGACAAACCATGAGAGACTTTGGACTCTGGGAAACAAACTGAGGGTTACAGAAGGGAAGTGGTTGGGAGGATGGGGTAACTGGGTGATGGGCATTAGGGAGGGCACATGTTGTGATGAGCACTGGGTGTTATACGCAACTAGTGAATTGTTGAACACTACATCAAAAACTAATGATGTACCATATGCTGGCTAATCAAACATAATAATAAAAAAAAATTAAATTAAATTAACCAGTGGTGACTACTGAATTTCTTATGCAGGTTGGCTGCCTGCTTAGAAGGAAAAGATAGTAGACATGTAAACTGAGTTTGCATAGCTAGATCCATCTTTTATTTCACCTGTGTGTTGTTTGGGATGGCTTGCAGCAAGGGGGGAATGCTGATGAAGATTATGGGGCAAGGGCTGGGGTCAAGCACCCCCTTGCCTATGCCATCCCAGGGAGCTTGCCCTGAGCCCTTGACTGCCAAATAATAGCTAAGGTTGTATTCGTTGCTGAATTATTTAGCTTGATTTGTTTTGTTAATCTTTTAAAATGGGTCACCAAAAACTTAAAAATTTAAAGCACGTATAAACATTAAAAAAAAGGTTGAGAACCACAAAAATATAAGGAAACCCTTTTGTGTTCAAATGAAAGATCTAACTTTGACGCAGTTAACTCCAGGGATGCCTTTAGTCCATGCCAAGTTCTCTGTTCTGTAGTAAATGTTGGACTTTTCAAGATCATTCAGCACAGATTCATTTATCACACACCTAGTAGGTCCAGGCACTGGGTCTGCAATTGGGCATGCAAAGAAAAAGAGGCAACTGAGCTTTTTATCTGAGCTCATTAAGCAGGACCCAGATAACTATATTATGAGGCAATATATGGTAAGTGCTTTGGGAAAGACAAAGCTAACAGGAATTTAAGTATGTTGACTCTGTTCTGGAAAGGACTAGAAGGAAAAGAGCTTTTGTTTTTTATGGAGGTAGAATCGCTGCTTAAGAGAAAATGAATAGAAGAGCAAAATCATTCCTCCATGAGAATGAAGGTGAATTGCTTATTTCTTCCTCAGAAATGCTTTTGTAAAGCACATCTTTTGTTTATCTTCAGGGGTCTAACATTTTTTAATTAACTTATACTCACATCCTAGTGTTTTAATATATTTTTTCTTATGGTAGGAAAAATATGATTTAGAAGTGGCTTGGGGCCATGGTGGGAACAAAAACTGAGAAGCATGGAAAAGATGTTATGGCAGCTGAAACCTGCTTGTCTCACTTCATGATTTTGCTGAAAATCAGCAAAAATTGCTTCCTCTTACCTCTGTTCCATTAAAAAAATCCTTTCCTCTTCTATTAAAAAGTAGCTTTAAATAAGCAACCCGACACATTTATTTATTTAGACAAAATCCTCAAAAGTTATTTTTGAAAACTGATTAAGGCTTAATTTAAGCTCCTACTTTGAAGAGACAAGCGTTTTTGCTATGAGTTTTAAGGAGAGCTTAGAAATCTCCTTGATATTTGTAAATCTCATTGAGATTATCACAGTAGGAGCCAAACCATATCTTGGTTTGCATATCCTTTTCTGCGCAGCTAATAACCTGCAACAGTTAAGAACTAATCATCTCAGCATGGCTGTTCCTGCTGTTCCAAGCTTGGAGGAAGATAATTGCAGCTAAAAGTATCAGAGGAAAGAAGCAAAGAAAATGTAGTATTATTCCCTTTGTAGAGAACAGGGATTGCAGGAAAGAATTATAGGACCGTGATTTCTGAATTATTTATCTTATGTCACAAATGTCACAGGGCTTTTAGTGAAGTGTTTGGTCCTTACTTACCGTGAGTGTTGATGCACCATCTAAAGGTTCTCCTGATAAAATTTAAGTCATTGACTGTCCTTCCAAGGCTGGAAGATAAGAGAACTGTTATCACAACCATTGCATTCCATTGGCCTGGGAAGTACAGCTAAGCAAAGAACCCACAGAAGGAAAAAGCCAGGCGTTTCCAGAGAAGTGGGGGCTAGGTTCCATATGGCTCGCTGTGGTGCCTAGCAGATGGCCTGGGCAGCATGCTGGAAGAGCTGACAGGGTCCAGCAGGCAGCTAGTGAGGGTGCCCGCCGAAGCCTGTCATGTGAAAAGAGTTTCAATCAGTTAGATTTTTATGTTTATGATTCTTTGCCTTATGCATTTTGAAGAGTGAAATAAAATGTCAGGAGGACAGATGTGAGGATAAGGTAGAATAATCTCTTGATAGGTCCACTAGTGCCAGAAGCCTAAGAAAAGAACTCTGGTTGCTAAATTAGAATTCTAATAGCTCCTGAATAATAGCTAACTGTAGTGCTTTGCATGCCAGGCTTTTAAAATGTCACAACCTTACTAGGTAGGTTCTAATTTTGTTCCCAATTTAAAATGAAGAAAGAGGGCTTGAAGCGAAAGACTTGATCATTTGTCCTCAGTGAGTCTTGGAGCCATTCCTGACTCCAGAATTCACTCGTAGTCATTACTTTTGGCTATTTTTTTTTTTTTTTAGAAGATGTGCACTTGTTGGAAAGCAGGTCTCCTTCTCTATCGTAGATAGCAGGAAGAACAAAAGTCATTCATTCATTCAACAAAATTTACTGAACATCTGCAATGCGCCAGGCGCCATCAAGACCGTCGTGGATATTTGAGGTGTGAGGGCCCAGAAGGACTTATAACCCAGTGATTCTCAAGAAAAAACTATTCCTCCATCCAGAGAATTCACTTAGCACCAGCCATGTTGCCCCGCTCTACCATTTGTGACAGCTTGCTTTGGCATTCTGCTGGCCTCGTACCTCCCTGGCCTTACCTCCCTCTCTTCACTGACGTGCGCCTTCTGCAACCACCAAACTGGACTCGACTCTGCTCTCGCCCCAAACGCCCAACCCTTGCCTTCTCCTTCTGTGATGATTCTCTTTTTTTCTACCTGGGATTCATACCAGGTAGATACATAACCCCCGCCCCCCCATCCCAAATCCTTCTTGTCCAACTTAAATGCAAACTCTCTCCACAGACTGTTGGTAGACTTTGCCCGTATGCCCCCACCAGAAATGCTGTCCCCTCCCTGGGGGCCCCCAGGATGCCTTGACAACACCTCTCAGGACATCGGGTACATTTTATCAGCTGTGTGATTATTTTGTCCTAATTATACCTTTTTAAAGGAAGTTTTTAGTCCATTCATCTTTACATACCCCAGGATCTAGCAATGTATTGAAGAGGCAGCTGAATAAAGAATTTTCCTTGAACACAACTCTTCTGTGTATTAAAGGCAACCCTATGATTCAAAACTAAATTATGCCAGATTTTTGAGAAGAAATGTCATTTATCTCAGATCAGTCTCAGAGATGGACAACTGTTTTCTAGAACGTTATGATAGACAGTCCCCAAATGGCAGGTGTCACAACTGGAATTTTCAGTCTTTTTAATGAAATGTAACTATTTTTTTCCAGAATTGCAGTGATTTTCTGTTATTCAAGCCTTATACGTATAGCTGTTGTTTTTCCAATCTCCTCAGCCTCCATTTTCCCCTCCAAGTTCTGGCCCTCATTCCCTCTGTCCTGTATTCTTGCAATAGCTTCACAAATGGGCTCCCTGACTTCTCTCTCTGTCTCTCATTCTCTCCCTCAGCTACTAATCACCTCCCTCCAGACTCCAAAGCCGTCTTTCTAAAATATTACACTGAAGAGGCATTAGATCACAGAGATTAAGAGGCTCCGCAGTCGACCATACTCAGGTTTGTACCTCTGTACAAACCTAGTACCATTTACTAGTTGCGTGGCTTCAGACAAATTACTTAACTTCTTTAAGTCTTACTTTCCTCTTCCATATTATTCAAGAAAACAACTATACTGTCTTATAGTATTGTTGTACAAACTTCTTATGTAAAATGTTCAAGTAACATGCCTGGCATAAAGTGCCAATTCCTAAATACTATTATTTTAATGTCACTCCTTTGCTTTAGAAGAAGAAGGAGAAGAAGAGGAAGAAAACTTTAAATGACTCCTAATGGATTATAATATAAAACATACACTTCTTGGATGGCAATATAAAAATAGAAAACCCTTCATTATCTAGTCTCATTCTATCTTTACCGCATGATTTCCTGCTCTTTCCCTCCATATAAGCCCCCTCATTAGCCACAAAGGATTTTTCAATTTTTCCCTTTCATACCCATGAAGAGGTTGGTCTCTCTGACTGGAATCCACCTGACATCCAACAGTTAAACTCCTACATCATTCAAGATGCAAGTGTAAGCTCCTTTATAAAGTCTTCCTATTACCCCAGACAGAATAATTCCCCCATTTTGCTTCCAAAGCCATACTATTATTACTTCTATTAAAGTAAGTTTCATACTACATTGTCACTGTTCGTCTTAATCTTGGTAAGCTATAAACTGCTTTTAAGAATGTGTTTTATTTATTTATTTATTTATTTTAAAGATTTTATTTATTTATTTGAGAGAGAAAGAATGAGAGACAGTGACCATGAGAGGGAGGAGGGTCAGAGGGAGAAGCAGACTCCCTGCCGAGCAGGGAGCCTGATGCGGGACTTGATCCCGGGACTCCAGGATCATGACCTGAGCCGAAGGCAGTCGCTTAACCAACTGAGCCACCTAGGCGCCCAAGAATGTGTTTTATTTAATGTCTGCTTATATAACACCTAGTAGAAGTGTCTGGCATGGACTAAATTTCCACAAATATTTGTAAAATGCATTAATAAATGTGTAAGTGAATAAATCCAGAAACCGAAGAAATCATTGTTTGCAAAAGAAAGATATAAAATCAGCTAACACATATTGGGCCTGAGGATTTCACTTATAAAATGAAATGACAAAATATACACACAAATGCACACAAACAAATAAGCAATAAAAAATAAAGCAAACAATTTAATATCAGGGAATGGTTTCAGAAAATAGTATGTTTCCTGTGCTTGCTCGGCCTAATCTTCTAAAGCCTTTCTTCACATCTTCAGTAAGTTCAGGGCAGTTGAAGTTCATAAGCCAAAACCAGTTGGTTAAAACCAATTCTTGGTCCCTCAGGGCTTGCTATAATAAGGTAGTCAGTGGAGGATTATACTTCTGGGACTCATAAAAGCAAATAATCCTGGGCAAAGGAAAACCTTTATGCCCAAAGATTTACTTTTTTTATTACATATAAGAGCAAAAAAAATACGAACAAGCTAACTGCCTAAATATAGTGATGTTAAGGACTCTATGGCACATGCATTCAGTGGGCTTCTGGTTTTCCAAATTGTTTTTAATGTGTATATAGCATGATGGGAAAATACTTCCAGTATGTAAGCTTAATAATCAGGGTATATAACTGCAAATAGACAAGGATCACAACCATGTAATAAAAACAATGTATAGACAAAACACTGAAAAAAGATCAAATATTACTATTTGGGTAGTGGGGCCCTGATTTTTTTACATTTTTAGTAATTTCCAAATGTTCTTTAATGAACTCTATTATTACTATTATTATTATTAAGATATTACTTATTTTGGTGGCGCCTGCGTGGCTCAGCCCATTAAGCGTCTGCCTTCGGCTCAGGTCATGATCCAGGGTCCTGGGATGGAGCCCCATGTCAGGTCTCTGCTCAGCAGGGAGCCTGCTTCTCCCTCTCCCACTCCCCCTGCTTGTGCTCTCTCTCTCTCTCTCGCTCTGTCAAATAAATAAATAAAATCTTTTTAAAAAATCACTTATTTTTTAATCCAAAAGCGTATTTTGGTGGGACTAACCCTGCCAACTCAAACCAGTAGGCCGATTTAGTCCAATCGTACATTAGAAGCCTCTGTGAGTCATTCAGCCTTCTTAGAAAGGTGTTCTAAGATATTTGCTAAACTTTTATTTCAATTTAGCAAGCTTCTATGGGGCACTACTGTGTGAAGTCTTTGTGTGAGGCACTGGCTGGAGGGGGGAAGATACGAAGACAACACACGACATCCCGTAGCGGGCACGTCACCGTCTGGTTATGTGGCCACACACACCTGACTCTCGCTTCTCTCCAGCACAGCCTGTGTCAGATGCTCTCATGAAGACGAGATGAAAGGCTCCATGGCATTTAACTCCACCTGACAGCACTAAAGGAGCGTGTATGGGAAGCTGACATTTGAGCTGGGAGTTTAGGGCTGTGAAATGTAAAAATGTAAGGGAGACTATTTCAGAAAAAGGAAGAAAGGCATTAAAATGTATGCAGAGTAATGAGTTGTCTGCTGTGACGGGAACATTCAGTATGAGGTGGGGAAAGACTTGGAATGAGGCAAGAGCAATAATGCATTTGTTGGCAGCATACACGAAAAGCCTAAATAAACTTGATCTTCTTCCAAGCTTTAAATATTATATACTTAATTTATTCTGAAATACTCCACATATTTTCCATGCTTTGGCCTATTTTTTTAGTTCTGGACTTGCATAATTATAAATACAATACCATCAAATCTTTATTCAGGATTTACTTGTGCCAGGCACTCTGCTAAGCATTTTCCATGTATTTTCACATGAGCCTCATGAAAACTGTAAGAGGTATGTCCTTCTTCCCATTCTACAGATGAATAAACTGAGTCACAGAAATATTAAATAATTTTCCCAAGGTCACACAGACAATAGGTAGGAATGAAAGGACGTGAAGGCCAAAACTAATCACGTGACTCATTAAATTAAAAATAATTCTTGACACTTGAGCAGACCAGACTAGGTTAATGCCCTGCCCATGTAGTTCAGAAAGATGGTCACTAGATGGCAGAAGCGGCCCGGTTTGGATAGAGTTTGGCCTGGGTGCGGTCGAATCTTGGAAGCCTTGATGGGATTCAGCAATGGTGAGAAATAGCTGTTTCCCTTTAAATTAAGCAGATTGGGACTAGGAATAATCTTATTTTCTACGAAGTTAATCCTGAAAAGGAAAAATTTTCATTTTTCAAAATCGAGAATCGCAAACATAATGAAAATAATTTCCCACATATTTGGAATTGTATAACCTGTAAAAGAAAATGGAAGAGGATATGAATCTCCTCACTTCTTCCTTCAGTGAGGAGGGGGATAATAAATAAGCCTGGCTTATTTCGTTGAAGATAGCTCTGGTTTCAAATGGCCATACCTTTCTCTACTATAGTAAATCTAGAGTGGCACCCCTTGTTTTGGGGAATGAACACTCACCAGGGGCTGAGAGAGGTACTTAATATCCCCAGAGAAGGTCTGACTTAAGTTACCACACGTCTACTGCGGGCTGACTTTTACTTATTCCTTGACCCCGTCAGATTTTCAACTATTTAATTTAAATTAGAAAGGTACCAATATTTAACAGGGATGATTAAAGAGAAACAGAGTGCAAAGTATAAATTTAAGAGGCAGAACGTGATTTTGTCCTTTGTTATCTGTTATTAAGTTCTTTAGTCAGGTTGAAGTCAAAACTCAAGCGAAGACTGCTCAAAGACCTAAAATCATCGTATCTGTGAATAGCATGATCCTAATGAAATTCACTAATGGAAGTGCCCAACTTAGAGGTGTAAGTCAAAGGGGCTTCGATACATAGGTTTATTCACGCAGGCTCTACCCAGATCGCCATATATTTGGACTTTTGTCCAAACAAAGGGTTCCTGATGGGGACACTCTAAAAGTGTAAGAGACACATCAGGCCAAAGCATAGCACGTTCAGATCACAACTTACCCACACATGAACAAACCATGAAAATCCTTGACTACCCATTTCCTATTTCATAGAAAGAGCGGAACGCTGCAGCACCTCACTCCACCTCTCATGTCCGCTCCCCATCCCCCAGTCCTATTGGAAAAAAAAAAAAATTCCTAGTCAGAAAACATGTCACTGAAGAACACAAAGAAGAATTTGTAATTACAAAATGTGAAATGAGAAGGACCATTCAGAACCATGTTGAGTGAAACAGAAAGTATGTCACCCATTGTAATTTTGCTAGAACATGCCCCAGAGGCTGTTCTTTTAAATGGGAACAAAAAGTCTACCTTCTTCCTCCTCCCCTCTTCTTTGAAAGGGATAAATACTAATATCTTTGTATCAGATTCCAGAGTATTTATAGGGATATATATATTCAGTGTTCACTCAACCAGCTTTGTTGAGGTATGACTAACATAAAATAAATTTCACCAGTTTTAAGTGCACATTTCGATGAGCTTTGACAAACGTATACTGTTGTGTACCCACGACCACTACTGTGAACATTTCTCATGACTCCAAAAATGACACATTCCCTTGTGCAAACATTCTCCTTCCTCCCAACCCTCTCCCAGCTCCTCAGCTCCTGACAAGAAATCCTCTACTTTGTCACTATAGTTTTTCTTTTTCTAAAATATCATAAAATGAAATCATACAGCATGTCATCTTTTTTTTTTGGCCTGGCTTCTTCTACTCAATGTAATGTTTTTAAGATTCATCCATGATATTACATGTATCAGTGGAGTGTTTTTATTGCTTAGTAATATTTCATAACATAGATACACTACAATTTGTTTATCTATTCACCAATACCAAATATATTCTTGATTTCAGTTTTTAGCCATTATGAATAAATCTGCCAGGAACACTCAAATACAAATCTTTGTGTGAACACATGTTTTCATTTATCTGGGGTAAATTCCTCAGAGTGGGATTGCCAGGTCATCTGGTAAATGAGTGTGTAAGTGTTTAAGAATCTGCACCACAATTTAGACAGGGATATATCTACTGCATGCAGTTCTTCTTTCTAAATCTGTGTGTCTAGAAGAGTAAAAGGGCAAAGGGCCTCTCTCATCCAGAAGGAGCTGAGTCAATGTCCACCTCTGATGTTGTAGACATTTACTATCATTTGTATCTAGTTGTTGGCCAGAGTGCTAAGATTCTAAGATTTTCATCTGAGCCTAACGAGATAAAACTGTCAAATGGTGCTGCCTCCCCCTCACACATCTCTTGCTCTCGTGCATTTTATTAGCAGCTCAACACCGGGATCCGAGGTGCCAGAACCACTCCATAATAAAGCTGTCCCTGCCTTTCTTTGTCAGTGATTCTCTGCGTGTGCTTTCCCCAAAGAATGCCAGTGTAGAAGAACGTCTAGTAATAAGATGATATTCCAATTACTGAATCTCCTAGCCCAGGGCTCTTCTGTCACACCCCTCATGGACCTTAGTGGCCGACATCAGTTATGTATTGCTATTCAGTGCCTAATATTACATGTTAATGCTACATATCATTCTGTAGTTACAGAAGTCAGAATTTGTAATATCTCAGACTGAATTTAAAATTTGGAAATCAGAACTTGGAACATCCAAGACTGAGAAGAGAAACTAACAATAAAATTAATGTATAGGAAGCTCTCGCCTTGATTACATTTCATATGTATTTACTAGCATCCACTAGGTTATACTAAGAACTGTGCTAGGGACTGGGTCTACAGCCGCAAACAAAATAAACAGGGTCTTGTTTTCACAGAGCTTGTTTTTTAATGGGATAGGAGATGACCGGTTCATCAGTGAATGGTCAAATACACCGCCCCGCCCCCCCCACACACACACGCACACTCACACACCCAAGAAAAATATCCATGCTGGGCAAAGAATAAAGCCAGGATGATGCGCAAGCAGGGATTTAAGAAAGCCTCTCCAAAGAAACCAGCCATAAACAGATGAGGGAAAGTGCTTTCCTGGGCCAAAGAAGCAGCTATGCTCCTCAGCTTTACGTCTGAGGAACAGAAAGGAATCCGTGGTGGCAGAGCCTGGAGCGGGAAGGTAGAGTAAGCAAGATCTCCTCCATCGGCGTTAGCAGCTGAGATTTTTGTACAATATATAGTACATATTCTGTCTCCAAACTCCAAAACTGTTTTACCTCACAGTTGAGAAATATAATACCTTAGAAGAAAATTAAGGGGGTTGAGGTTAAGAATGAATTTATGGACTTCTAATAAATATTTTATGTTCAATGAACAAAATAAAACAGATCAAGAGCACTTGTCTTGCCTTCTAAAGACATACCTCTCTTGCCTCCTTCTTAGGCACTACTCCCCAGTTTAATTATCTAAATACGTCCTCATATTCTTAAAGATCTTCCTTCACTTTTATTTTATTTTATTTTATTTGCAGTGGTGATGGAGTAGCTCAAGATCTTTCATCTGTCTTTCAATGTTATGCTAATTTATGCAAATGAATAATTATGTTTTTGAAATGTTGTATCCCTGAGTGACACACAATATCAATATGCGATATTTAGGCACTGAATCACAACATAAAGCACAGAGAATTTCTTTTTGTGAGGTAGTAAAACTGACAGATCATGGCACAGTAAAGCCAAAGGGCTAAGAACCAAGAGGCCAGTTGCTTGTCCAGTCTCCTTGACACAGTGGGTGAGGGGGCCAATCAGATGGGGCTGAATTTATTTTATTAACTTGGAATTCCCGGAACTTTGCACATAGTTAATACAGCATCTCATAGTTTATACATGGTACAGAGAGATCTGCAAATACCGTAGTAGGGAATTTTCTGGTTTCAAAGGGTTTCCTTGAATGAAATTCTTAGTAAAGAAATGTTATACTAGATGGATGTCATTTTAAAGCAACTTAAAATTAAAAGGGACTTGAGTCTATAAAATTTCAGTTTATTCCCCATTAATTCCAACTAATTATTATTATAATAGTGATTTACTATATACTTACACGGTCAAGCACTAAGCTAGGAATTATATATACATATATAATTATATACATAATTAATCCATCCAACAATCTTATGCAGAAATTCCTTGAGGCTTAGCAATATTAATTTGTTCACTATGACACCTGCCAGTGATTCCATGGCCAGAGTTTTAATCCAAGTCCGTCAAAGTTCGGAGCCTCAGCTCTTAACCTCTACACACTACTGTCTCAGAATGAGGACAAACCAGAAAACAGTTCTGCAGTGCAGACAATTTCATAATGACTATGAAAGCTATTTAAAAAGGAAATTACACCTTCTGAGTAAGCTGGAGCTACATTTCCTTTTTTCTTCTCTTCCATCAACAAGTCTTTATTGAGTACTTGCTTCATGCCAGGCACCGGTCTATGCCTGGAAAAGTACAGCAATAAACAAAACACAATCTCTTCCTCTCCAGCCGTTTACATTACAGGGGTGGAGATACATTAGTTCATATGGCTATCCCAACAAATTACCACACACCTGAGGACTCACACCAGCAGAAACGTATTTTCTCACAGTTCTAGAGACATCTGGCTTAAGACTCCTTGAAGAGCAATGATCAGGCAAAACAAGGTATGTATCCTCTCTCCTTTGGCATGCTTTCTGAGTGTGCTTTCATCGTCCCATACAAAAGACTTTTTCCTTTTAAATGTTGCCATCTCTTCTATGTTTGACACTTGTATGACTTTACTGTGTTTTGTTTATTTATTTATTATTTATTTATTTATTTGAGAGGGAGGGAGGGGGAGACGGAGAGGGAGAATCTCAAGCAGGCTCCACCTGCAGTATGGAGCCTGATGCAGGGCTCCATCGCATGACCCTGAGATCATGACCTGAGCCATAATCAAGAGTCAGACGCTTAACTGACTGAACCACCCAGGCCCCACAACTGTTTTATTTTTAAGTCAACATTAGTGGTTTCTGTTTCTGTCTAAATAACAGGTCTACAAAAAGGAGGAACCATTTCTACTAAGCAGACAGCACTTAGGTATTTAATATAATTAGGAACTTAAATATTTAGGTACCTAATACAATTCATTACAAACTTAAATATTTTTGAAAACTGGGCACATCACTATTTTGATGTATAAAAAATATCTTCAAAGTAAAAGGTCTCCTATAGATAGCCCACCACAGCCAGAGGGTGGTCCTCCAAGAAACAGAAAGATTCAGCAGCCTGTCATGACTTCTTTAGTATGAAGAGAAGATTCTAGGAATAATCATAGAAGATAATTTCACCTCTCTTCCCAGAAAGCACAAATTCCTCAAAGATTAAAACTAAGCCCAGTATATATTTTATAATACAAGGAATCCTTTTCTCCTTCTTCCTAGCCAATAAACAGACATTTTTCCCAAATAAGTGATATTAGCCTTTTCTTACTGCTAAACTAAAAGTATCTTTTAGATTAAGATGAAAGGAAGTCATTCAAAAAAAGAAATAGTGACAGGTGAATTCATTCATGCAAAAGTTCCTTTGCAACAGGTTTAGGCAAAGTACACCTGAGAAGAGTTTTAAAAGTGGAGTAGCCCCAACTCTTCCTGGACACGGATCTGCGTGGAATGTGGGTTCTTAGACTCTCACCTCTGGGTCTGGGTCACTGGCTCAGGAAAAGGAGCAGGATCTGGAGAGTAGGACCAAATTCACATCTTTTCAGCAATGTTTATGGAGCACCTGATAATACAAGGCAATCTGCCAAATATTCAAAGATGAAGACCCAGTCCCTCTCCCCAAGGTGGACATCAAAACAAGACTTGATTTCCTATTTTTCACCTGTGTTTCTTAGGGTAGCCTTATTGCAATACAAATAAATCCAAAATGTATAGTGCCTTCAAACAATAGAAGTTTAGTTTTCTCTAAATTTACAGTCCAATGTTGAGTTTCTTTTTCAGATCACCTTCTAAATGGTCAATCATGGACGAAGACTCTCCAGGTGTGGCTCCTCCCTTCTCTCAGTGCTCTTCCCTTTGCAGCCAATCAAAATAGGGGAAAGAGCACATGCAGACTTGTGGGGGAGTTATTGATGACGGTCTTAGAAAAGGAACACATTTCTTCCCACCTTCCATTAGTTAGAACTCAGTCACATGGCCATTAGTAACAGTGGATGGTGAAAACAGTATCCAAGTCACTATGAGGAAATGGAAATTGGTTATGGAGAACATATCACAGATTGAAAACTGATTCGTTCTATTTCAAAACATGGAAATCTCTTCAGTTGTTAGCAGAATCTTGATGATAAGCCTTTATATATCACTGTTCAGCTTTGTTGATTTATTTATAAGGAAACATCACCCAGACAAATAGAAAATAGAAAGAAGCAAAAAAAATCTTGAAGTGTTCATAAGAACATCTGAAACAGAATCTTTGATTTTTTTTTGTCAGTCCTTCATCATTTATTATGTTAAAGAAAAACTAAACATTCCTTATATCTTACTGTTACATATTAATTTTCTGTACAGAGAACTGGCATGAATAAGTCATGAGAATAAAAGGCACAGCATAGGGAATATAGTCAATGATATTCTTTTTTTTTTTTAAGATTTTATTTATTTTTATTTGAGAGAGAGAGAATGAGAGAGAGGGAGTACATGAGAGGGGGGAGGGTCGGAGGGAGAAGCAGACTCCCTGCCGAGCAGGGAGCCCGATGCGGGACTCGATCCAGGGACTCCAGGATCATGACCTGAGCCGAAGGCAGTCGCTTAACCAACTGAGCCACCCAGGCGCCCAGTCAATGATATATTTTTTTTAAGATTTTTATTTATTTATTGAGAGAGAGAGAATGACAGAGAGACAGCATGAGAGGGTGGAGGGTCAGAGGGAGAAGCAGACTCCCTGCCGAGCAGGGAGCCCGATGCGGGACTCGATCCCGGGACTCCAGGATCATGACCTGAGCCGAAGGCAGTTGCTTAACCAACTGAGCCACCCAGGTGCCCCCCAGTCAATGATATTCTAATAGCATTGTATGGTGATAGATGGGAGCTACACTTGTGGTAAGCAGAGCAAAGGTTTTGATCATGAATTTTCAGCTGGATAATAAAATTCTTTAATATCTTTTGTATCACAAAGGAGGTCTTGGTAGCTACACTTGTGGTAGGCATAGAGTGTGAAATAGAGTTGTCCCATCACTATGTTGTAGACCTGAAACACCTGTGTCAGCTACACTTCAATTTAAAATAAGGTCTTTGTGTTCAATAAGATTGAAAAGGAAAGCAGCAGTCCACGTACTCAGGGGAAAATGGAAGTAAGAAGCCCACTGCAGTATGATTCTACGCAACCACGAGTGGCACGGGCACCCACAAGCAGGCACGCAAACACACACGGACTCTGCGCAGCCCCCCACACTCTCCCAAGTGAATCACCCTTTTTGACTGTGTCCATAGGACCTTGAAGCCCACACATACCCATCACCATCACCCATCAACATATTTCAGTATAAAATCAGCACCATTCTTCCTAAAGTCAATCGCTGTGGTTCAGTTCTAGCAGGGGAATAAAAGAGAGACAAGGCAAACTGGTATGTTTCAACCCAGAAGGCACACTCTGTATCCCAGTGCATTGCTCTAATTTCCTCAGGGACAACAAAAGGAGGCAGCTCAGCCCTGAGTGGTGCCATAGAACTATGTGCCAACCCCCATACTTAGATAAATGGTGAACTATCATTTTGTGATGGTCTATAAACTTGCTATTCAAAACATGGTCCTTCCCACCAAACAGCATGGGCATCTCCTGAGCGTTTGTTAGAAATAAAAAATCTCTGGCTCCAAGAGTGATGGAATCAGAATCCATGTTTTAACATGTTCACCACGTGATTTGTATGCACGTTGAATCTGAGAATCACTGTTCTGCACGGTTTTTTGTGTCTTCTTTGCCACCGTTTCATCTCCTATTAATTTCTTAACATGATCATCATGTGAAAACTCAATTGCGTTTTGTTGATGTCTCTTTATTAGCATCTCTAAAAGGAGCAAGTCACTAGTCATGCAATCCAACTTAATTGAATAGGCCTATTCATTAGGACACAAATGCTTCATCTAGGATTGTGCTAGTTGATTTCCTAGATGGAGAAAACTTAACTTGATTTCCAAAGGATAAAAGATTGTGATGCTGGAGCGGAGAAGCAGAGCCAGTAATCCTGATTTTCATCAAAATCTACTTGCATTAAATATTTTAAATCTTTTACTATTCAATAATGGTAGTCAGCAAAATGAAATTTTATCTTGTTGCTAAAAGTTCACACTCAGTTATTCAAGTTATGAAAGCAAAATTATTTTAAGCAGAAATAAGCATGTGTATTTATTTACTCATTTGATTGGAAAATCCTACAGCGTGCACAGTAAATACCATTTCCAAGAGGAATTAATAGAAGCCCTACCAGGTACATAGGCATTGATGTAAGACAATTTCTTAATGTCAAAGATTATCAAGTTGTAATTTAAATGTTTGTTTTTTATTTTTTGTTGTGACACTTTATGGATAGCATTATTCAAACATTATTGACATACTTTAGTTGGTAAAGGGTATAACCACAACTATGATCCTTTTTTCTAATTTAAAAAAAAATTTTTTTTAAGATTTTATTTATTTATTTGACAGTGAGAGATAGTGAGAGAGGGAACACAAGCAGGGGGAGTGGGGGAGGGAGAAGCAGGCTCCCCGCTGAGCAGGGAGCACGACGCAGGGCTCGATCCTAGGACCCTGGGATCATGACCTGAGCCGAAGGCAGATGCTTAACGACTGAGCCACCCAGGCGCCCCCACAACTATGATCCTTGAGAGCTCTTCTATACCCCGAGAAGTACAAGCCTAAGGCAATACTACAGTTAGTTTGAGTAGATTCTACTCCTTAGAAAATGTGAAATGAAAAATGAAAATGTCATTCTCATGACTGATAAAATCCCAAATGACTTTAAGTGTCATTTCCTCTGTGCAAAATGCCAAGAACTTGTACAAGAATGTCTTATGAAAAGGGAATTTTCCCATAGTACAATGGAGGAAATATATGTTGAAAGGCAAGTACTAATATGCAATACGAGACATGGGACCTACTTAATTATGTACCCCTGAGACATGCGACGTGTGCAAAAAGCAATGAAGGCCTTAAAGGTCATATTTGAGGAGCACAAATCAGATGTAAGGAGGACGAAGGAATCCTGGCTGCATGGCATCTTAATGAGATGAAACATCCTATCACATCTTTACAGTTTATAGCTATTGACGACAACCACAAACCCCCAAGGGAAGAGGCAGAGATGCTTATTAAAACAGAGAGAAGCGCACTGCATTTACAAATGTAATATGTTGCAGTTGAAGGATATTAACAAAGAACTGGGCTGGGCCTTTTTTTTCCCTTTAGATTGTAAAATTTATAAATAAAATAAAATTATGTTTTTCTAATCTAATGATTTTCCTATTACAATCTTCAGGCCCCTTTGTAGAAGGACCTCCTCAAAAGAACTGTTTACACAATAAAATTCTTAAAAATCTCTCTCATGTAAGAAAGACAATTATCACATGATTTCACTCATATGTGGAATTTAAGAAACAAAACAGAGGATCATAGGGGAAGAGAGGAAAAAATAAAACAAGACGAAATTAGAGACGGAGGCAAACCGTAAGAGACTCAATCATAGGAAACAAACAGGGTTGCTGGAGGGGAGGGGGGTAACTGGGTGATGGACATTAAGGAGGGCACGGGATGTAATGAGCACTGGGTGTTATATGCAACTGATGAATCACTGACCTCTACCTCCAAAACCAATAATACATTATATGCTCATTAATTGAATTTAAATTAAAAAAAAAATAAAGCCCACACACACAAAAAATCTCTCTCATGTAAATAATCCATGGAGAGTTGCTGAGCCCCTGTGTGGTGCAGAAGGCACCACACAGGAGTACCTGTTGCTATTCATCCCTTCTAGGCCTCAGATGGCACTCAGGAATTTGGGCAAAATAGTTGCCTTCTCACAAGTTCAATGGCCATATCTCTAAAATGGCATTTCCCAAACTGAGTGCGTGCTTTTAATGAATTACAAATACATGTACAAAAGACGCACTTTACGGAGGCAATTCCAGCAATTATAAACAGAACAACTCTCACGACTGTCAAAGTAAGCCCAGTGCTCATGAAATAATACTACCCTGTACTTAGTATTCTTCTGAGGAGCTTAGTGCACTTTATAAGCACAGAAATGTTTCTCTTTTTAGTAAAACAGTTTTTTTTTAAAGTCTATTCCTGAATGTTGAGTGAGATAAATTATACTCATTTCAGCAAACTATTGTGTAATTCTCAATGTTCTAGTCACCGTACATCAAACTGTTTATCCTAATGCATTTTTTTAATGAAGATGATATGAGCACATTTTCTGTTTTTCTTTCTGGCTATCTTAATTCATCTCTGGAATCTTGTATTTAATTAAAATATCCCTTTTTAAGTTTTACATTGATTCAATAGACCAGACAAGGAAATATACATCACAGTTAAATTTTAATGCACAAGCAGTAATTGTAAAGCGTTGTACCTATATGGTTGTTCTGCCCTTATATATTTAAGAAGCCATCTTTTCTTGAGAGAGCTTACATTTGTAAGGTTGGTCATCTACTTATTTAAACCACGTGCTATGTGCTTATTTTCTTTTGGGAGGAGGGAGAATTTTATTTTATTTATTATTTATTTATTTTTTGAAGTGGTGGGGGCAAAGAGAGAAAGAGATTTTTTTTTTAAAGATTTATTTATTTATTTGAGAGAGCGAGAATGAGAGAGAGAGAGCACATGAGAAGGGGGAGGGTCAGGGGGAGAAGCAGGCTCCTCGCTGAGCAGAAGGCCCGATGCGGGACTCCATCCCGGGACTCCGGGATCATGACCTGAGCCGAAGGCAGTCGCTCAACCAACTGAGCCACCCAGGCGCCCGGGAGAAAGAGATTCTTAAGCAGGCTCCACACCCAATACGAGCCTGAGGCTAGGGTCGATCTCACGACCCTGAGATCATGATCTGAGCCAAATTCAAGCGGGTGCTCAACCGACTGAGCCACTCAGGCTCCCTGGGAGGGAGGGAGAATTTTAAATCAGGTTTGCTAAGGTATATTTTATATACAATAAAATTTTTCCTTTTACATGTAGAGATCAATGATTTTTTAAAATATTTTATTTATTTATTTATTTAAATATTTATTAAATATTTTTATATTTATTTATTATTTGATTTTTTAAAATATTTTATTTATTTATTTATTTATTTATTTATTTGTGCGAGCGAGCACAAGTTGGGGGCAGAAGCAGAGGGAGAGGGAGAAGCCAACTCCCTGCTCAGCAGGGAGCCTGATGCAGGGCTCCATCCCAGGACCCTGAGATCATGGACCTGAGCCAAAGGCAGACGCTTAACCGACTGAGCCACCTGGGCACCCCTAGATCCATGAATTTTTATAAATGTATATATAGTTATGTTACCACCACCATCCCTAAAAGTCCCTTCATGTCCCTTTGCAATTACCTCCCCAACCCCCACTCCTGGCAAGAACTGATCTGTTTTCCATTATTACAGTTTTGCCTTTTCTAGAATATCATATGGAATCATACAATATATGGTCATTTGAATCTAGCTTTCTTCACATAGCATAATGTTTTTGAGATTCACCCATATTGTTGTACACATCAGTTCATTCCTTTTCATTAGCAAGTGGTATTCTACTGTATAGATGGACCACACTTTGTTTATCCATGCACTGACTGATGGATTGTTTGGGGGTTATGAATAAAATTGCCATAAATATTTATATCCAGATCTTAGTTCAGACATCTATACATTTATTTTTCTTAGATAAATATTTAGAAGGGAATTGCTGGGTCAGGCGCTAAGTGCATGTTTAATGTATACGAAACTGACAAACCATCATCCAAAGTAGTTGTATCATTTTGTATTTGCACCACCAATGTAGGAGACTGGAGGTTGCTCCACATCCTTGCTCACACTTAACATTGTCGATCTTTTTCATTTTAGTCATTCTAGGCAGATAGTATCTCCTTGTGATTTTAATTTGCATTTCCCTGATGACTAATGATATTAAACATATTTTCATGTATTTATCAGTCATTTGTATATCTTCTCTGCTAGAATGTCCTTAAAATATTTTTCCTATTTTTAAAGTGTATTGTCTTTTTATTGTTGATTTGTAAGAGTTCTACATATTCTGGATACAAGCCCTTTATCCAATTTATGTTTGTAAATATTTGCTCCCAGTCTGAGCTTTTTTTAAAAAAAAAATGTTAATAGTTCTTATAACAGAATTTTTTAATTTGATGAAATTTAAGTTTTTCTCTTATTATTTAGCTTTTCACACTCATTTTCTTTTTTTCAAATGCTCTCTCAATGTTTAGAGACTATTAGCTAAAATAAAATAAACCTAATGCATTCTCCCTCTCTATTCCTATTTTAATTCATCTCATGTTAGGGAAATTCAGGCAATGTATTAGCTTCCTATTGTTGTTGTAACATAGTCCCATAAATTTGTTGGCTTATAATGACACAAATTTATTATTTTATAATTCTGGGGGTTATTAGTCCAAAAATGAGTCTTACTGGTCTAACATCTGAAGGGGTGTTTCTCTTTTGCAACTCTAAGGAAAAATCCATTTCATTGTCTTTTCCAGCTTCTAGAGGCTCCCCACATGCCTTGGGTTGTGGTCTCTTCCTACATCTTCAAAGCCAGCACTGACCTGTCTAGTCCTTTTCATATCAACTCACTTTGACCTACTTTTCTGCCTCTCTCTCCCACTTTTTTTAAAAGATTGATTGATTTGAGAGAGAGAAAGAAAGAGTGGGGGGAAGGGGCAGAGGGAGAGAATATTCAAGCTGACTCCATCTTGAGCCCATGGGGTGGGGTGGGGGTGCTCAGTCCCACAACCCATGAGATCATGACCTGAGCCGAAACCAAGAATCAGACGCTCAAACTATAGCTACCCAGGCACCGCTGTCTTTTCCACTTTTAAGGGCCCTTGTGATTAACTGGTCCCACCTGGAGAATCCTGAATTATCTCCCTCCATTAAGGTCAGCTGGTTAACAACCTTAATTCCACTTACACCCTCAATTTCCTCTTGCCCTGTAACACAGTATATTCACAGGTTCTGGGGATTGGAACAGGGACGTCTTTGGGGCCCCATTATCCTGCCTGCCACTGGCAACATGGTAAGAAATCAGACTAAAAGAATCTGTGCTGCCATAACCTCTAACCTATCTCTTTATAGTACTTAAGAGACATATTGTGCTGGGCCAACTCATTTGCTTGTCTGCTCCGAACCCTTAAATTGTAAACTCTTTGAGGAAAGGGACTAGATTTTTTTTTTTTAATCTCTGTAGCCTCTATAGAGCTAAGCCTGTTATATAAAAGGTAGTCCAAAAATATTTGGTAGTTGCTGAATGAACGAATGAACGAACGAACGAATGAATGAAATTTCTTCAAATCAACACACTGGTCTTGCTCACTTCATTTTCATCACTATACTTTATGCTGAGTGGGTTAAATCTTAGCTCTCCTGGTTATTTACTCTGAATTTCTGTATTAGATTTCTATTGCAGCTGTAACAAATTACCACAAACTTAGCAACTTAAAAGGACACCTATTTATTACCTCACAGTCTGCAGTTCGGAAGTCTGGCATGGCTCAGTTGGGTCCTCTGCTTCGGGGCTCACCAGGCCAAAATCCAGGTGTTGGCCAGCATGGGCTCTTAGCTAATGAGGCTAGAGAGAATTCATTTCCTTGTGGTTGTTGGATTGAAGTCCCTGTTCACTTGCTGGCTATCAGCCAGGGTCCACTCTCTGCTCGTCGGGGCTGCACACACTCGCATGGCCCCTGGATCTTCAAAGCTCCAAGAGCAAGTCTGAATCCTTCTCAAACTTTAACTCTCTAGATGTCTGAATCTGCCTTTTAAAGGCTCATGTGATTAGATCAGGCCCATTTGGATAATCTCCATGTCTTAAGGTCAGCTGACTTGGGACTTTAATTACAACTGTAAAATCTCTTCACAGCACTACCTAGATTAGTGTCTGATTAAATAACCAGGGAATCCTGGGGGTGGGGTGGGGCGAACCTTTAGATTTCTACCCAAAGCCTTCTGACTTAACCTAGCTACTGTACCTTACTTTCCCTTTATGAAAAATGAGGGTGGGAATTACCCCTACCTCATTTATTGCTATGGGAATCAAATGCCATTATTCATGTAATATGCCTAGCATGGATCCTAGACCATAGTTGGAATTTAAAATATATTCATTTTCTTACAGAAGTATATCCATTTTCACAAATATTTACATTCTTTTCCTGTTAATTCTACGAACTTAGTGCAAGCTGGGTACAAGAATAAACTTGCCTCTTTTTAAAAATTAAAGTTAAGTTTACTCTCAGAAAAATCTACATTCTGCATGAAAAATAATTTTCCCCTATAAACTTACATGTGGTATTTTACCTAAAATTTTTGACATGTTTGCAAACTTAAAATAAGTTTGTCCTAGAATAAAATGTCCTAGACCAGATTTTCTAGGAAGCTTTACTGCTCCAATTAATGTTTATATTTCCTACCTTTGTTATAGGGAAATGAGTGTTGTAGTATGCCCTTTCTTTATACCAGGAACTAATCCCATATCCTTAATACCTCCTAATTTACTAAAGAATCTCCCTGGGTCTTTGATGTGGAAAGACAAATGGCAAACAGCTGTTCTCACCAGAGAGTTCCTAACCTCTGACAGAGGTTGAGTGAATTAATCTATAAAATGGATGACCTTCTGATGGTCAGGCTGAGGTATTTTAATAGGCAAAACACTTAAAAAGGAGTGAATTAGATATTTCTGTCTCCAAAAATTACCTCATTTTCTCATCAGGCCTTCAGTTCCCTAATTATTCTGTCTTTCACGTAGAATGAGAAGACAGATTTCTAACAAGATAACTATGGTTTCCAGTTATTCCCAGTGTTCTTTCTACATTCTATTTTATGAAATGAATTTTAAATCTTGAACAACTCATTTGTTTATACATTAACAGTGACAAACTTGTTAACTCTCTATTTATATAAAAATATTTGAGTTAATTAAAAACAAAAATACTAATAACTCACCTGGAATCCCTCTCTTTCCTTTTCTTGTTTTATTTTTGTTTCTGTTTTGTTTTTAGAAAGGACATTGGTTATACTTACATTTGTACAGTTTTTAAAAAGAATTTTCCATTATTTCATTTGGTCTTCACCACAACTCCTTTGAGAGGTCAGATGACTATTATTATCCCCTTTTACCAGTGAGGAAATGGGCTTAGACAGAATAATTAACTTGGTTATTTTCATGTTAGCTGGTCAGAAGCCGAACTACATCCTCTGATTTTCATCCTGTGTTCTTTCCTCTATACAATGGAGCAATTATATTTGAAACATCTCTAAGTTGGCGGACTCCTCTTTAAGTATAAATTATTAAGACACATGTTAAACTTTACTTATTTGTTTTAATGCACTCTATTCTAAAAAACAAAAAAATGTACGACCCATACTACAGAAAATTAAAATTGTGTGTATAAATGCAAAATTAAAAAATTCTAATTGTGACGTTTTAATTAAAAATGCATTTATTATTATTATCTTCCCATGGCAAATTGCAATAATTATTCCTTAAATCCCCTACAATATTTTAATTCTAATTGTGAACATTCTAATTTTGAAAGCCTAACTTTTCTCCAAAAGTCCAGAAAACTATCTTAGCTACATTAAGTATTATCATGCTGTTTGGGGAAGTTAATAATAACTCGAGTGACTATAATTTATCATCCAAACAAGGACTTGAGAGTGAGAGAAATACTATTAATAATTACTCTGCAATAGCAGGCATAACTCAGAAAGGGGCCAAAAGACCAGGATATACAGTCATTCAAATAAAAACCCACATAGGTTCCTGATTTCAAAGATTTTCAGTTTCTTTAGTGATAACAACCTTTATCTTCATTACTCTCGCCTTAAGCAACCTAAATTTAAGACCGAACCTTGAACCTTCTCATCACCCCAAACTGCTTCATCTCTAAAATTTTGAGCTCCAAAATTTTCCTTTCCCTCTCCCCTTCCCATGGCCTCTCTGGTACCGATTCTGCCTTTTTCGTCCTCTAGCTTCGGGGACACTTATGCACACAGCCCATCCAGCAGACTGCAGGCTCTTTTGTCTCCCACACAGACCACTCCCTATGCGTCGCCATTTCTGTATAGCTCTCACTAGAGACCTTGATCTCTCCTATACTGTATCCTTCCAATGGACCCAAATTTTCAGGTCTTTACCCTGAGCACTTCGCATTATCTCCTCCCTTCCTGTTGTGAGGCTTTGGGGCGTAATTGAAGAAAGTCACAAAACCAAGCTTGTTTGTTGGGTTTTTCATTTTTCAGATTCATCCTGTCAGTTAGCAATGGGCCCCTCCCCTCTACTTAACAATCTTTTCATTCATCATTAATTAATGTGCTTTCTTCCATGCTCCTCAGGAATAAATCAGACATAATTTCTGCCTTCTAAGAGGATACAAAGAGTAGGACAGATAGTCATGGGTACAAAGAGGGCAATTACAAATTATAGATTTAAAGATAGCAGTATGTTGGGACCTAGTGGGGTCATAAATAAAGAATGGGATGATTCAAGGGGGATAAAACAAGCCAGGAAAGGTTTCACAGAGGGTTACTGCTTGAAATAAGACTTGAAAGATGAATAGGCATTCTCAAGTGACAAGGGAGTGGGATGAAAGAATATTCCAGGCAGAAGGAACATCATGATCAAAGGCAGGGAGATATGACATAGTCTGATATACTTGCAGGACTGCAAGCATTTCTGAATGGCTGAATTGTGGGCTTCAGATGAGGCCGGAGAAATTTCATGCCATGATGACAATAGGGAGCCACTGACTAAACAGAAGACTGATGCGGTCAGTTTTACATTGGAGAAGTATCACTTTGGAGGTGAAGAGGATGATATATAAGAAGGATGCATGACATGAACCTATAGTAGTGTTACTGCAGATGTTTAGGTGAGAGGTGGTATGTCTGCATTAGGCCCCCAACAACAAGCTGGGAGACGAGGAAGAAGATAAGTGAAAAATTAAGGATGGAGGTTGGAAAGCCTTAGGTAACTTTCCAAGATTCGGATTTTGGAGTCGCTACTAGTGAGAACAAGTGAGGAGACTCAGTGATCCCCCAGGATCTGCTATGGGTTGTTAGATAGGAGATGAATTCAACAAACATAGAAATGCAAGAGAAGTAACACATTTATGGGAAAAATAATGGATAAGTTTTATAGAGTTATAGACACTCTAGGTGCCTGTAGTAAACATTGTGTGGGCTGTCAGATACCCCTTTGGGGTTGAAGGAGTTACTCTCTGTGCTGCCAGGAGCACAAGCCTCCTCACCAACATAACGTGCCCTTTCTAGGGGCAGCCTACATCCATTGCTGGTCAGGGCAGGGGTACAAAGGCCCAGCCCCTTCGTTCCAACCAAGGACAAGATTGCAGGACCATCCCAGCTTCAGAGCTCCTCGTGGAGTTACCTGAGGCTTTCTGAATGCATTACAACTTAACTTCTCCTAAAGATGTTCTCAAGAGTACTCCTTAACAAACATCCTACACACAAATTCTTAGTGTACTTTTTCAGGGACTCCAGCCACAATGGGGCTTTAGGTCAACTGACGTGGAAATGTCCTTTGGCACTTTTGAGCCCAGAACATATGTCTGAGTTTAGGTGAAGATATTAACTGAGACCATCGGACTGAATGAGCTCATTCAGGGAGGTCATACAGAGTGAATGACTCAGAGGGTCAGAGAAATTTGAGGTATATCAATACTTAAATAAGTTTTTAGAAGAAAAGCTAGAAAGAATCCTGAGGAACAATGCTTGGAGGGAGAATAGAATCAAGAGAGGGTGCTATTTAGGAAGTCAAAAGAAGAAAGAAGTAGTCAAGAGTGTTAGAGGCAAGGGAGAGAAAGATCAAATGAAATCAGACTTGAAAAGAATCTAGTGGTAGTAACAGTTAGGCGACCGGTTGGTACTTGGATGGAGCCGTTCATACAGTGGGAAGGGCAAACCAGTCTACAATGGATGCAGCAGTTTCATGATTTAAATGAGGTAGCTTGGTTAAGGGAAAGAGAGTATTTAAGGTAGTAACTAAAAAGTAATGCAGCATTGTGATTTGTGTGTGAATCTATGTGCATGTGCAGTATGTTTCAGCTGAGGAGACAGTTGACCTTCACCTTCTCCAGGAAACCATCCCTAATCCTTCTGCTGACAGCAGGTGCTCCCTCCTCTGACTCTTAAGATTTCACCCCTCCCTTTCGCATGTCCTTGTCATTTTATTGCTTGTATAAGAGTCATAGACATGGCTTTTATATACTTTATTACTCTTCAACTCTTCTTGAGAAAAAATCATGAAGAAATTACCTTTGCATCCTTAAAACTATCTTAAATCCCCTACACAGTGGTGCCCAATAGTGGGTGTCCAATTAATACTTGTAAGAAAAAAACAAATGATTCAAACAAGAAAAAAAGGTGTGTGTATTGAGTCGCTGAGGTGTCCTGAACTCTAAGACCTCATTTTGAGGAAAAGCTGGAGAAAGAGAAAAAGGAATTATTATCATCTGCAGACAAAATAAGCTTATGGAACCAAAAGCCAGTGATACTGAGAGGTAGCCAGTCTTGAGAAGATTGCTTCCAAACTAAACTGGCTCTGTGGGAGGAGTAAGACAGTCAACTAAAGATGCCAGTTAGTGCCCTTAAGATACCAAATGATGTAACCATGTGATATATACTGAAATATTTCAGAGTCGAGTGCTAACCATTCCACCATGGAACCTCACTACTGAAGTATTTCATAGTTTCGTATCCAACAGTATTTAGAGGTTTGAAGGTGTTTGATTCGCAAATATATTTCCTAATGAACTAACATCTGAGAATTAATCCAAGTGGGTTCGATTTATTTGTTATATTTTCCTAAACCATACCAATTCTCTAGTATAGATTTTGGTTAAAAAAAATTATAGGGTGGAACTCAGAAAATAATTGTAACTTTAGTATTCAGCACAGTCTCTTAATATTTCCTTTCAAAACCTAAGTTCAAAAAAAAAAAACAAAACTAAGTTCCAAATGAGGGCATGGGAGAATGTAGAAGAAAGGGAAAACCTCTGTATTCAGTGTTTTGGTTTTTTTTTTTTAAGATTTTACTTATTTATTTGAGAGAGAGAGTGAGAAAGAGAGAAGGAGCAGGAGGAGGGGCAGAAGAGAAGCAGATTCCCTGCTGAGCAGGGAGCCCAACGTGGGATTCGATCCCGGGACTCCAGGATCATGACCTGAGCCAAAGGCAAAGGCTTAACCCACTGAGCCACCCAGGCCCCTGTATTCAGTTTGTCAAATCTCTGAGTGAATGAACCAGAGCAGGGTTATATCTGCAGTACCTCTGTTTTACTAAAGAGTTTTTCAGTTGCTTCATCACAGAACAAACAAAAAAAAACACCCTTAAGGAAATTAAAATTGTCTGTAGGTGGGTTTTCTTATTCATTTGCTTGCTAATGAGAATAAATTTAGGATGACTTACAAAATTTGGAGCATTTCACATGAAGTGAAGTGATTTTATTAGTGTTCAAGTTCCCTTCTAGATTCGGTCCTTCTGAGGGAAACCAAAATTTATGAACCTTATTAAGTGTACATATCTCCCGGCCAAAGTGGAAAAAAAGGAAAAAAAAAAATTAAAAAAAAATTTTGTGATTCTCTTGTTTGTACCTTTCTCTTCAGGGGATAGTTGGCTTCAGACTCTAGACAAGCATTTCTAATTGGTGGAACAAAAGAGTGATATTTAAAGTAATCAGTTGTGACAAGCCATAGATGATAAATTAGGCAGTTAGAATGTAGGAAAAAATATCAGGTAGATAAAACACAACGGAGATACACAATTGGAGAAGCAATTTTCAAAGAAAATGAACTATTTTTCCAAATATATTTTTTAAATTTCAAAAATTCCTCACATATAAACTAGAGCCATTTCAAGAATTAACAACCTAAACCAAGGTTTGTAATATTAATTTTGTTTATGATGATGTAGATTGAATTTTATGTTCTCTAATACAGAACTGTTTTCCGGTGTACCGTAGACTCTTTAAAACCCTACTTCCCGTTCTCCTTCTCTTCCTCTCCTTACACCTTCAACTTGACCACCAGCAGCCTGTGAATGTCCTTCTTCCTCTTTATCTATGCTCCTTCAAGTTGCGAATATGTATGTACCCACACTCTCATATACTGGGCTTTTTATTAACTTCTGTGCCATATAAGTAGAGTCCATAAGCATTTTTCTGCCTCTTGATTTTCTCACTGAATAATAGAAATTTAGTTCAATAGGTATAGATTTAAGTTATTCTTACTTGTGGTTGCATAAAATCCATGCATGGATGTTCCACAATATATTCAATTATTTTCCCATTGATGGACAATCACTGACCTTGACCTTTTTCTTCTACAAACAATCCTATAAGAAAAGTTTTTTTTAAGCATGTATCCTATGGTATCAAAGCTCTGTTTCTATGTGATAAGTTCATAGGGATAGAATTTCTAGGTCGAAGGGTAACATCTGGAAATAAATATTACCAGATTGCCTCCTCCAAAAGAGGGTGTTACAATTCACATTTCTGCCAGAAGTCTGGGGAATACTGTTTTGTCCAAATCTTTGCAGGCACCAGGTATTATCATTTCTTTAATTTTACTAATATAATGGACAAGAATTAGTATTTTGTGGCTAAATACTAATACGATACAATTCTATGAATTGTCCACTTATAACTTGTTTGTTTTACCTATTTATATTATTTGGGTTTTTTTCCTTATAAATGCATAGAAGCCTTTTGTATATTATAATTAACCCTTTATCAATAATATGCATTGTAAATATTCTTTCTCTATAAGTTTCATTTTGTTTTTAATATATAATTTGCCATAAGACATTTAAAAATTTTTTGTGTAGTCAAATGTTTTATACTTTCTTTATAGCTTTTCTCAATTTCCTACCTTATTTAAAAGACATCCTCTCATTTTCTCCCAATTTTAATTTTTTTATTATTTTAAATATTTAATCCAAACAGACTTTATTCTTCCAGATACATCTAAGAATTAGCCATACTTTAATTGGATTAGCATGAAATTTGTACCAGTAATTTGTTGTAATTGACAATATATAAAATTTTAAAGCTTCCCTCCAGGATTAAGGTATATGCCCTCATGTAGTCAATCTTCTTTTACATCTATGAGGAAAGAAATATATAATTTTAATTAGATAAACCCTTCTTTTGATTAGACTTATGCCAAGATGATTTTATAATTTTGTTTGTTATTGTAATTGAGATTTATTCCCATTATGTTTTCAAACTAGTAAACAGAAAACTGAATGACTTGGTATATTTATTTTATAATCAATCGCCTTAATGAAGTCTTTCACTATATCTAACAATTTTTATTATTGCTTTCTTGCATTGTCAAAGTAAACAGCCATATCGTTAGCATAAAATGATAATCTTGCCTCCTTGAATCTCGTAATTGTATCTCTTATTACTCCTGTCCTACTATGTTGGCAGACCTATTCAAATACAAATGCTGATGGCTATCACTGTTTTGTTATTTACTTTAATAGGAATGCTAATTGTTAAACCATTAAGCAACCTTTAAAGACATAGAGACACTTTAAGTATGAAAAGATTAGGATTCAATATGCAATTCAAAACAGAACCAATCTTGAGGTGCCTGGGTGGCTCAGTCAGTTAAGCGTCGCCTTTGGCTCAGGTCATGATCTCAGGGTCCTGGGATCCAGCCCACATTGGGCTCCCTGCTCTCTGGGGAGCCTGCTTCTCTCTCTCCCTTTGCCCCTCCCCTCTGCTCGTGCTCCCTCTTGCTATCTCTCTCTCTCTCTCAAATAAATAAATAAATAAACAGAACCAGCATTAACTTGTAAAATACTGTCAAGAAATTCTATTTTCTAAGGGTGGCTACTTCACTGGGTGTTTTGCAAATACTATCAAATGCTTTGGTTCACTACATGTATATCTAGTTGGCCTATCAGAAAATTCTGCACTGAACTTGAGATAATATTCTTTGTCCTGTTAAGAAAGAATTCTTCTGTTTTAAAATAACTAAATGCTTTTTGGTCAGAAATTGATTTTGAACCCTTTCAAATGCCTTTTCAACATCTATCAAACTTATCACCTTTTTTGTCTTTGATATTGATGGATTATGTTAATAATCCCTTAGTTGTCAATAATGCTTGCATTCCTTAATAAACAGTATGTAAATATTTTTATAAAATAAATATTTAAATAAGTATATAAATAGAATATATCTTTATATATATTTCAAATGAGAGATTTAGTTATCAGTAATTTATTTAGAAATTTTTTTTTCTTTTTTTTAGAGAGGTGGGGGGTTGGGCAGAGGGAAAGGGAGAGAGAATCTCAAGCAGTCTCCACACCTGGAGCCAAGTCTGATCTCACAACCCTGAGATCATGACCTTAGCAGAAAGCAAGAGTCGGGCACTTAACCTACTGAGCCACCCAGGCACCCCTATTTAGAAATTTTTGATCTATTTGCCCAAAAATTTACTTTTTTTTTTCTATTTTGTACAGTCCTGTTTTCGTTTCAGAACAAATATTACTCTAGATATTTAAAATGAACTGATTGGTTTTCCATGATGTTCTATACTCTGGAAACATTTATATCTGTTGAGGCTCCAAAGTAACTAATCATGTAATTTGTGAGCTTTTTTTAAAGGCACTTAAGTGATTTTCCCCCCAATTCTATCACAATATTTATTTTCTTGACTTTCTGTGTTCCTTTCAAGCTAATTCAAGCAATGTATAGTTTACTCAAAAATGCTTCATTGGTGGGGTGCCTGGGTGGCTCAGTTAAGCGTCTGCCTTCGGCTCAGGTCATGATCCCAGGGTCCTGGGATTGAGCCCCATATTGGGCTCCCCGCTTCGCGGGAAGCCTGCTTCTCCCTCTCCCACTCCCCCTGCTTGTGTTCCCTCTCTCGCTGTGTCTCTCTCTGTCAAATAAATAAATTTAAAAAATCTTTAAAAAAAAATGCTTCATTGGTATTTCAATTTTATTATTGTCAAGTGTGGTTTTGTTATTTTTCTACATTTAGGTTTGTCAAGTGTAGCCCATTTTATTTTATTTTTAGAGAACCAGATTACAAATTTATTTATTAAGTTGAACAGTTTGTGGTTTTGATTTATTTCACTTTTATTATTCCTTCTTTCTTAATGCTTCTTAGATTGAATGCTCATCTCTATGTTTCCCAAACTACTCAGATGTTGAAGGCATTTTCTGCCTTTAGTGCCCAAGGTTCTTGGTCACACCGCTTCCAAGAATGAAGAGGTAGACCAGACTAAGAGTGGTGGGCAGCAAAGCAAAGGTTATTGAGTGATAGTATAAAGCTCCAGGAGAGGGAGTGGGGCCGGAGTGGGTTGCCCCTGGAGCTCCTAAGTTCAGGGGTTTTTGTGAGCTCTTTTGCAGAACTATCTTAAGGAATCAGGGCCAATCAGGGCTTTGGTCATTATCTGTCTACCTCTAGGTTACTGTCAACATGCTGATGGTCTTTTTTTGCTGACATCTGGGGGCTTATGTCTTAACTGCCCCTTGCCCATGATAAGGACAAATGCTTTGTGGTTAATTACCTTGTTTTACGACATTTTGCAGAAGTCATTTCTGTAAAGGCTGCAAAGCAGAATGTTAGCGTGGTCCTGTCTAAGCTGCAAAACAGGGTGTCAGTGACATTTTATTTTCACTGTCCATATTTTTTTGTTGGCGACCCTGACCCTGACTACCTAACTGTCCAATAACTCCTAAGAGAAGAGCTTTGCTCTGAGATGTTAATATGTATACTATGAAAAAAAAAATGTTCTCTGATCAAATAGTTTGGAAAGCAGTGAATATTACATTTCCTCTTAGTGCTTTACAATGCTCATTATGCCATTAAAGATACTGAGGAAGTCTCAAATTAAAAAATGTATAGCTTTTGGAACATAGCATTCTCCAAATTGTTTTTACCCTGGAACACTTTATAGGGTATAGTATACTTCAATAAGGTATGGAATAGTGAAGTATAATTTGTATACTCTGTATAGAATAGTGTACTCTCTGCAGTATAGCATACTTTCTGTAGTATACTACCAACATTTTGTGACATGGTGTTTCCCAGGACACCGGTTCTGGGAAATTCTGGCTTCAGGTCATTTGTATTCCTTTTGGTTTGCCTATAAATGGGAGCATTCAATGATATGAGTTTGTCTCTGGACTTCTTTGCCTCTCATGTGTTATAACATGTAGTACTTTCCATTGTCACTTCCTTAAATTATTTTATTCAAGAATTATATAAGGGAGTTTTTAATGTTCACAGTCTTTGGGTTATACTTTTTTATTAAAGACTAGTTTTATTACACACATAGCCTGTGTAATTTTTGCTTTGGAGAACTTACTGTGTTTTTTTGTGACATAGTAGGTAGTATATTTTTTAAAATACTCACAGATCCTGAGGAAAATGATTTCTCTTTGTAAAGTACAGAGACTGTGTACATTATACATCAATAAGTCAATATCATTGATGGCACATTGTTAAAGTTCTCTATATCACCTTTTTATATCTACCTGTTGGTCTGTCAAAAAGCGAGTGAATATATTAAAGAAGATGTAGTGGAACTGTATTTCTATTTCTCTTTCTATTTCTATCAGTGGTTTTCTTTACACATTTTAGGTAAAATAATTCTTTACTGTATCTTCATCCCCTCTACCCTAACCTCTATATCATTCTCTGTCCCCTTGCCCTTTTATTTTCCTTTATACTTTCATCTGTCTGGCTCACCACTCTATCCTCAGCATCTAGAAGAGTATATGGCACATAGTGTGCACTCAAAAAATGTTGGAATTAGTAAATCAAGCTATACTGTACATTAACTAAAAAGGACCCTCTGCCCATTTTAATGTTGATCTGGTTTCTTTGTGTTTGTATTTGCCTACTATGTTCTTACTCATCTTGTGCTTTTATTCTAAATGAATAGCTCTGTTTTCGACAATTCATTCACAAAATTCTACTTGTAAACAGAATAGTTTAATTGACTCAATCTGAAAATCTCTTTTAATAGGGTCATTTAATTTTTAAATTGATTATTACAACTAACAGATTTCATGTTACCTTTTTATTCTAATTCTGTCTTACACCATTGGCTGCTTTAAAATTTTAAGAAGATATTTAACCAAATTCTCCACATTATCAATTCTAAGAATAAAATTTTGTTGATCAGCATGCATTACCTAGTTTCCTCTATTCTTCTTCTCCCTCCCTATATTTGAAGTCATAATATGTGATCTAGGTCAGTCTCCTCGTACAATTAATTGTAACATTCTGTAATATAGTATTCATCCTCTACTTCAGTAACTTTCACTATTTTGTACTTGTACACATCTTTTTGCTTTGCTTGAATGGGAAATGGACATTTCATGGTAAATTGCTCCCAAGAAGAAAATCTACAGTCAATAACAAAGAAGCTAAACACACCTGTGAAGGTTTGGGGCATCAGAGAGATACCAGAGAATGGAGCTTAGACTTCTTGGAAATACATCTACTCAGTTGCCACGTAGTGCTAGGAAATGGGGAGAGAAAGAGGCTGGTAGTTATTTGGCTAAGGGAGTGTAGGGATTATCCGCCCAATTGTTACCCACCTTTACCTCTTAGAGAGAGGTGTGAGCAAGGAGCTATCTCCCCAACCACAGCCCCCAGACATTTGTAGGTGGTGTTCACTCTGAACATGGAGGCTATGCTTAAAAATTGCGGTTAGGAATGCATACTTTGCCTACTACATTACATGTCAA
This sequence comes from Neomonachus schauinslandi, assembly GCF_002201575.2. Classification (NCBI taxonomy): domain Eukaryota; kingdom Metazoa; phylum Chordata; class Mammalia; order Carnivora; family Phocidae; genus Neomonachus; species Neomonachus schauinslandi. The sequence continues at coordinate 135,731,257 of NC_058406.1, read as the reverse complement.
AATTGAATCAACGTGGTGCTGACATATCAAGGAAAGCTGCTCATCTCTTTCCCTTACACAAGATTCAACAAAAACTTACACCTATTCAGATAAAGTTCCACCAGTGATGGGCCCCATGGAAAGGAAGACAGAGCGATTCCAAAAGGAAGGGCCTAGTTGTCCTACTCACAGTCTCATATTTCCAGTTATTGGGGTAAAATTCTTTACTCTCTCCAGACAGTTTTCTACGTGGAGGGAAATTTATTTGTGTTGAGACCCACATACCTAAGTTTAAGCGAGTGTGTCATCATGGACAGGGAAGGGGGGGAATAAGGCGTAAATCTTTGTTCCTGGGTTATGAAGACTTCCTCGAGGAAAAATGGGGCAGGATAATTTATTTATGTGCTAATTTTAAAATTAATACATCTCATTTTTTCATATTAGAAATTTTCTGTTCATCTCATTGAATTTGCTTTATGACCTGACAATAAGTTATGATTAAGTCTAAAGAGCTTACTCCTCCTGACCTGGCATGCAGAAAGCATACATCTTGTTTTACTGTTGACCAATTTTCTAAACTCTTTCAAAGGATACTTTCTGGAGAATTGTTAAAAGTTTGCTGTCAAACTTACATCTTGTAAAACTGGTTATCTCTGGGATTTGTGATCTAGTGAGACACAAGTTTCACTCCATAGGGATGTGGTTACCACCAGGCCCTATTAGAAGCTTGCACCAAAGCAAGCTATTATATCCAAATGGAGGCATGATGAGTCATTTCCATACCCCATGCCACCCTTCTCTTGACATCATGTCAATACAAATCTTCCTGTATTCTTTCCTTAACTCAGTTAGACCCTGGGTTGACATTAGCATAATTGACCTAGAAATTATAGATAATAGCAGCAAGAAAAGGTTTTAACAGGCTAGACAACATTATTTAGTCTTTTTCTATAATGCCCTTTTTATGACTGTTATTCCACTCTCTTTATTCTATTTACCACCCCTTGTGGAAGCACCAAGTCCTTTGAGACTGCTGGGAAGCACCCTTTCTCCCAAAGACAAGCCTTCTTAAAATGTCATCATTCCTCACAATAACCTTCAAGGTCAGTTACTTAATGATTTTATGTTCCAAGGAGAATTGGGAGACTCTAGGTTAAGTGCCTTTCCCCAGACAAATCAGGAGCACAGCTGGGGTCAGAAATGTACTTTTGGCTCCAGTTAATTCAATTGGAAAAGAATGCACTCTCCCACCCCACTAGGATTGCTGCCAAGACCATTCAGAAGATATAAATTTAGTATTCTGATTGTGGGCTTGTATTCTAACTTTAAGAAATGGGCATGCTTATCCTTCCTAGGTGACCCATCTTTGAGCCTTGGTCTTTCGACTTTGCTACACACTAAGGTTTACATCAGGATAGAATCCAGGGCACTGTGTGGGATTATGGTAATAAGAGCCTTTTTGTCTGGAAGCTTTCAATCAGCATTAATGTGGAAAACTCAGAAAGTACTTTTCTTGCCATATGTGGAGCAGAATAACCTGGCTAATGAATATGGAGCCTGTCCTGCTGGCACGTAAACACCTTTGGCCATAGTCCCAACAAACCTCAGCAACTATCCAAGGTCAAGTTTTGTCAACACTTGGATGGAAGTCATCCAGAGAAAACCCCAGGTGTGGCAAGAGATATGTTGATGATTCAGTAGTTGACATTCTCCCTTCTGAGTCAATAATTAACCCCAGCATGCTATTATTGGCATTCTGAAGCCTCCTGTAATTTGCATGCCTTAAAAATTAGACTCAGTAGAAATGTCTGGTCATAAAGGTAGTCAAGAGAGAACAATGAACCTGGTTGTAACTACATTTCAGAATTAACTGGCTGCGTAAGTCCTGTCAAGTTCTTCATGATTTTCTTTAAAAAAATTTTTTTTGCCTTAATTTCTCCATAAAAACATAATTTCCTTGGAAGAATTAGTTGTGGCCATTACAGCTGTGAAGTAGCATCTTGATAGTTGTGGGAATAGTTTTCTCATGCTGGAGTATTGCTTGAGTTTCTTCCGGAAAAGGCCACATGTGAGTTGATTGCAGTTGGGCAACAAGGATCAGACGTTTCAGTCTCTCAGTGGCTACAGAAACTTTTCAGGAAAAGACACATTTCTGGAGAAATAGCAGCTGAAGTATCTATGCCTATTTACCTCAAACTTTTTAGCTTACTTTCAGAATGTTGATGCTCAAGTTTCTTAATTATACCTTCCTTTTATTGAGCCATAAATTCTTGATGTTTGGGATGGATATTCTCATTGCTCTTCTAAAAGAGCAGTGAACAGGACAGCCATATTGAGTAACGACAGTAAATATAGCTTGGATTTCTTCCCGGTTCATGGTCCAGATGATATATTCTATGTTAATATGTTCATGATGGTAACATTTTCAAGCAGCTGAAGAAAAATCACTTTTTATAAAGATTTGTGAGGAAAAAAGACTAATCTAAAGGAAGGATGAGAGGGTGTAACTGATCCAGACATGTTGGCTCTATAAGTAATATCTTTTGATGAAAGGCCACTATGATTTGACAGAGCTGGGAAACTGCTAAAATAAGAGACACTTAGAAGCAAAAATAGTAAATATATAAAAGTTCAAACTACTCTTATAAGCTTGATAATTTTTTTTAAATTTTAGCTTTATTGAGAAATAACTGACATACAAAATTATAAGATATTTAAAGTATGCATTGTAGTGATTTGCTCTACATATACATTATGGAAGGACTCCCCCAATCAAATTAATTAACACACCCATCCCTTCACATATTACTCTTTTTTTTTCAGTAGGAACCTTAGGTTCTACTCTGTTAGCAAATTTCAATTATACTAGTACCGTGTTATCCACTACTGTCACCATGTTTTTACATTAAATCCTCAAACTTTATTCATCTTATGGCTGAATGTTTACACTTTCACCAACCTCTCCCTATTTCCACTCCACCCTGGAAACCAGTTTTCTATAATCTGTGTCTATGAGCTTGACTTCTTTTTTTTTTTTTTTTTTTTTGCTTTTATTTATTTTTTTGGAGTCTACATGTAAGTGATACCATATTTGTCTTTCTCTGTCTGGCTTATTCCACTTCACATTATGCCCTAAAAGTTCATCCAAGTTGTTGAAAACAGCAAGCTTTCCTTCTTTTTTAGATATATTTGTATATGTATGTGTATATATACCATCTTCTTTGTTCATTCATCCATCGATGGGCACTTAGGTTGTTTCTATATCTTAGCTATTGTAAATACTGCTGCAACGAACATGGGAGTATAGATATTTCTTCAATAACCTATTTTCATTTCCCTTAGATATATATCCTGAGGTGGGATTGTTGTATCATATGGTAGTTCTATTTTGTTAATTTTTTGAGGAACCTTCATAGTGTTTTCCATAGTGTCAGTGCCAACTTACATTCCTTCCAACAGTATACAACGGTTCCCTTTTCTCCACATCCTTCTAACCCTTGTCATCCCTTGACTTTTTCTAATAGCCATTCTAATAGGAGTGAGGTAATATTGTTGTTTTGATTGGCATTTCCCTGATAATTAATGATATGGAGCATCTTTTCATGTACTTGCTCAGCATTTGTATGTCTTCCTTGGAAAAATGTCTATTCAGTTTCTCTGGCCATTTTTTAACTTTTTAGATTTTATTTATTTATTTGTCAGAGAGAGAGAGAGAGAGAGTGGCAGGCAGAGGGAGAAACAGGTTCCCTGTTGAGCAAGGAGCCCAATGTGGGACTCAATCCCAGAACCCTGGGATCATGACCTGAGCTGAAGGCAGATGCTTAACCAACTGAGCCACCCAGGCACACCTATAACTTTATAAATATAGTTTGAAATCAGGAAGTATGATGCCTCCACCTTTTTTCTTCTTTCCAAGACTGGTTTGGCTATTCATGGTCTTTTGCAGTTCCACACAAATTTTAGGATTGTTTGTTCTATTTCTGTGAAAAATGTCATTGGAATTTTGACAGGAATTGCATTGAATCTGTAGATTGCTTTGGGTAGTAAGTACATTTTCACATCAGTTCTTCTGGTCCGTGAGTATGGGGTATCTTTCCATTTATTTGTGTCTTCTTCAATTTCTTTCATCAATGTCTTATAGTTTTTAGTGTACAGATCTTTCACCTCCCTGGGTAAATGTATTCCTAGGTATTTATTTTTTGTGATACAATTGTAAATGGGATTGTTTTCTTAATTTCTCATTCTGATAGCTTATTTTTAGCATATAAAAATGCAACTGATTTTTTTTGTATATTGATTTTGTATCCTGCAACTTACTGAATTTATTAGTATTAGTTTATTAGTTCTAAAAGTTCCTTGGTGGAGTCTTTGGAGTTTTTTATATACAATATCACATCATCTGCAAATAGAAATAGATTGGATGACTTTTATTTCTTTATCTTTTATTTCTTTATTATCTTACCTAATTGTTCTGGTTAGGACTTCCTGTAGTATATTAAATAAAAGTTATGAGAGTGGGCATCCTTGTCTTGTTGCTGATCTTAGAGGAAAGGCTTTCAGCTTTTTTTTTTTTTTTAAGATTTTATTTATTTATTTGACAGAGAGAGACACAGCGAGAGAGAGAGGGAACACAAGCAGGGGGAGTGGGAGAGGGAAAAGCAGGCTTCCCGCAGAGTAAGGAGCCCGATGTGGGATTCGATCCCAGGACCCTGGGATCATGACCTGAGCTGAAGGCAGTTGCTTAACCGACTGAGCCACCCAGGCACCCAAGGCTTTCAGCTTTTTAACATTGAATATGGTGTTAGCTGTGGGTTTGTCATGTATAGATTTTATTATGTTGAGGTATGTACCCTTTATAAGCAGTTTGTTGAGAGTTTTTATCATGAACAGATGTTGAATTTTGTCAAATGCTTTTTCTGCAACTATTCAGATGATCAGATTTTTATCTTTCGTTTTGTTAAAAATTAGTCACATTAATTTGTGGATGTTAAACCATCCTTGCATTCCTAAAATAAATCCCACTTGATCACAGTGTATTATTTCTTTAGTGTACTGTTGAATTTAATTTGTTAATATTTTGTTGAAAAATTTTGCGTCTATGTTCATCCTGTAATTCAATTTTCTTATACTGTCCTTGTCTGATTTTAGTGCCAGGGTAATGCTGGTCTTGGAAAATGAATTTGGAAGTGTTCTTTTCTATTTTTTTTTTTTTTTGAAGAGTTTGAGAAGAATGGTTATTAATTCTTTTTTAAGTGTTTGGTAAAATTAACAAACTATTCAGTTTTGGATCCTTGTTTGTTGGGATGTTTTTGATTATTGACTCAATCTCCTTACTAATAATTGGTCTGTTCAGATTTTCTATTTCTTCATGACTCAGTCTTGGTAGGTTTTGTGTTTCTAGAAATTTATCCATTTTTTCCTAAGTTGTCTAATTTGTTGGTTGTGATTATCTAGTTCATATTTAAGATTTAAATAGGAGAATCAGAGGTTTATATGATGGCCCTTTCTCACAGGCATTCCCTGGGAAACCATGGACAATGTAATATTCCCAGCAACTCCAAGCAAGATGGGGCAGTGAAGGAGATTTATTCAGGGCCCATAGCCAGCCTCTTGGTAGTCAGGCCCTCTTTTGATTCTAAAGCTCCCTCTTAAGCTTTTCCATTGTAACATCCTTTCCCAATTGTTCTTCTCTGAATATTTTACAACCCGCCTCCCCTGAAATGTTCCTGCTTTATTTCCCCTTTCCCTTGGTACTGGATAGTAGACTGGCTAATCTAGTAGACTCACTATGAGAAAATCTTGTAATTGTTAATAAAAACTTAGCATGCTAACTCCTCAATGTTACATTTTAACCATTGCTATCTATGCTTTCACCCAGTGGCTTTTTAATTACTTAAAAAATAAAAATAAGAAGTTGTTATCTGACTCATGTCCTGTTGGCGCCATGGGTGGGTAGGGACTAGAGAACAGCTAGGGATAATGGAAAAAACAATGGGATGTTTATTTAAAAAAAGATTCTTTAAAAGACACCATTTTTTAGATGGTTTTAAAAATTTTTTTTTTTTTTTTTTTTTTTTTTAGCTAAGAGAATTAGGAGGTAGGGTAGTATGAGGGGGAAGGAACAGGAAAAGCATTAGAAAGGAAAGGAAGTATTGAATAAGAATGAGGAACACTGTCATTAAGAAAGTACAAAATGACTATATAGAGTGAAGCAGAATGCTGTTCATGTTAAATGAGAAGGAACATTTAAATGCTTGCCTGAAATTAAGAAACCTAGTAGTTAAAATTAGTAAAATATTCTTGAGAAAAAATAACCATCTTCAAAATTATGCTGGCAATTTAGTGTTATTTTATGTGTTATTCATGGTAGCCTAGAAAAAGGATTTTAGCCTAAGAAGGGAGTTTGTAAAAAGTAATTAATATAAGTCCCTTACTTTACAGATATAGAAACTGAAACACACTGAATTTAAGTAACTTGCTTAAGATTAATAAGTTACAGCATTGACATTGAATAAATTGCCCCTAATCTAATGCTCTTAGATAGGCTGAGTAACAGCCACTCAAAGATATCCACATTATAATCCCCAGAACCTGTGAATATGTTACCTTAAATGCAAAAAGAAACTTTGCAGATGTGATTAAGTTAAGGATTATAAAATGAGGAAATTATCCTGGTTTATTTGCGTGGGTCTAAAGCAATCACAAGGGTCCTTGTAAAAGAAAGACAGAAGCTCAGAAGCAGAAAAGAGATGTGATAAGGAAAGCAAAGCTCAGAGTGATGTGCTTTGAATATGAAAGAAAGGACCACAGCCAAGGAGTTTAAGTGGACTTGAGAAGCTAGAAAAGGTAAGCTATCCCTAGAGCCTCCAGAAGAAATGAGGCCTTGCCAACACCTTGATTTTAGTCCATAAAACCCATTTCAGATTTCTGACCTACAGAAATGTAAGATAATAAATTTGTGTTGTTTTCAGCCACCAGGGTCACATTCACTTGTTATGGCAGCAATAGGAAACTAATACATGCTCTTTCCATTTAAACACCTTACTTCTTTTCATTAAAATAATCATGAATGTTATTGAAAGGAGCAGAGAAATCCAGAAACTGTACTGAAAACTCAAGTTACTTTTACCAGATACACTGTAGCACAGATAGATGAACTAATTGGCTAGTTTTCCCATAGCTAACATGTGAACCAAACACTATCTAAAAATTTTGTTTAAGTTTAAAATAATGAAAAAAACGACTACATTGTTTTAAAATAAAATGAAAGAACTACTGTGTTAGGAATCGTTTTGTTGCAAGAAAATAAACTAATTGGCTAGCTCAAGTAAAATGGAAACAAAAGTCTGGAAGAGAAGCCAGACTATTGAAGGAACAGGATATCTTACAAGAATAAAAGTGACCTCTTTCTCTATCTTTCTGTCTCACCTTGCATAGTCTCTTTGTTCTTCCTTTCTTTGTGCATAGGCTTACCTGCATCCTAGCTTTTTTTGTTCTAGCTGATCATGGGTTAAACATGGTCGTTCCAATTCTGACTTTTTCTTAAATCCCAGTTGGAGTCTAGCAGACACTGACTGGAGTCACTTTTCCAAATCTGATCTTCAGGTGAGAAAAATACGATTGGTCCAGTTGAATAAGATGCCCACCCTTGTCTAATCAGTTGGGACTGTAGGGTCCTAGGTTCATACTCATTAAAGGTTGTGTGGGCTCACTATTAGAAAAGAGGAATATGTAATAAAGACCAAGTGAACAATATGTCGATTACATCTCTAAATATATTCAGACATAAATTTATAACATTAACTGCTACTATTGCTTTAAAAAGATGAAATACAGAAATTAAGATTTTCATTAAAGAAGCATAAAAGGATTCATAATCAAACAAAGTAATATAAAGTAAAACACATCAATAAGAGATGAAGTTCAAGGAAAGCAGCAAACAAGATGAATAAAGGTAAAGGCAAAAACTAATGAGTTAGAAAACCGACAAAATTTAGAATCAATCACTTAATATAGGTGCTCAGAATATTTATAGAGTGAAGTGAATGAAAAGAGAAACTCTCAGTAAGTCAAATCAAGAAAAAGTGGACAGTCAACAGAAGTAAATATCATTATAAATGAAAGATAAAATAAAACCACAGATACTAAAAGAATTAGAAAAGCAAGACAGCACTATGTACAATATATTATTGGTGAATATTATTTAGTAAAATAACAAACTATTACTCCAGTTCAAATAGAAAACCAGAAACTCAGATTTTTTTTTTAATGTAAGTAATAGCTCTCTGCTCAAACTTCTTCTTGTCTCCTATTTAGTAGACAAGAAATATAAGTAATATCTTTTGATGACAGGCCACTGTAATTCAACAGAGTGGATGTCATATTATCACTAGCCATTATGTTCCCTCCTCACCCACTTCCAGCTCACAAAATAATAAAGCCTCACTTAGCCAATGATTTATTTAAGACTTCTAATAACATGATGTTTTCATCAAATAACTACTGTGAGAAATGTTGGAATCTGCATCTACATTTTTCCTTTCCTTGAAGTTATTGCTCATCAGAAACTTTAATGCCTTAGCTAGATAAAGTCCTCTGCTACCTCCACAATATTAGAAATTGGACTGGAAAGAAATCCTTGATCTAATACAAGAAAATGGAGGAAATCCACCTGGTTATAAGATAAACCTTTGTAAGGTCAGCTAGGTAGCAGAACAAAAGGACTGGGATCTCCAGTGAGATATGGACGTCCACGATGACGAAATCCCTTGGGAGGACCTTGATGTTCAGGTGCCAGATAGCAGGCAGAACATGAGCTGAGGCACAAGGTAGGCATTTCCTTCGCCCCGACGTGTGTGGTGGGAGGTGTGGAGCTGAGGCATGCGATCCAGCAGGTCAGGCACAAGGCGGCTCTTGTTCTCTTGTAATGCCATTTCCTAGCGATAACCACACCTGTGTGGGGAGTAGAGGAAACAAAGTCCAACTTTTTTTTTTTTCTTCCCCTCAGAATAACCTGCTGAGGCCATTAATATGTTTCCTGCTGTTCAGGACTGATTCAGGAAATGAAATGAGGCAACAGAAAAGCAGACTGACTTTTACAACTAACCTTTCTTTTCAGAAACTGAGATCCTTCTTTCTGAGACACTCCTTTTAATTCCGAACTGTGAACATTATAGCATATGGAGAAACCAATAGTACTTAAGACTTGTCACAGATTAAATAAAGGATATAGGTGGCAATCTCACACAGGAAAGAGAACAAGTTTATTTTAAGTGGGTATTTTTAAAAATTCAGTTATTGTTTTAGCCCCTTTGTTGGTATATACCATTTCCATCAACAGGAATTAATGCAGCCACACCAAAATTAGCAAGTGCCAAGACTGGCAAATTTCTTTGGCTTCTCCAGCACCTATTTTCTATACTTTCATTATCCTAACTCTGAATTTGGTGTGAAAATACATTATAATTAATGTCTTAACATGATGCAGCAGTTTATGATGTAGTTTTAGATTCCACAGGGAATAGAATTAAACCATTAGACCCATTTGCTAAGTCTAGGGTGAAAGGTTAATGGATTCACTAAAATGCTAAACAAGTTCAAAATAGTAACCTTTGGAGAGAGAGATGAGGAAAAGCATCAAATGCTTGTCTGGACAAATTTTTTTCTCCATTCTGAAAACATTCGAAATAACGTCAAAGGAAACGCAGAAAAATTATCGAGGCTAAACAATTAAATAATGATGAGTCCTTCATTACTGCCTTCCACTGAAGGTTTTCTAGCGAATTTGAGTTACCTTGCTTCTTGGAAGACATACAGTAGTAAGTCAACAGCAAATGTTATCTACATGTAGCAGATGGGAGAGATGAGACAGCAGAAAAACTGATATGCTCAGCTTCGTGATCAGTGGTAGAAAGGGGGAAAAATATTAGACCTGGGAATCCAACGACATTACTCATTACCTATATCATCCTTTCTTTCTGAGGAATAAAAATAGGATATTGCAGTTGAATAAATAAAAGCTATATTGCTTCAAAAAAGCTGGGCTCAACTATAGATGAAGTAGAAAGCTACATTATTGTTGAAAAATATTCATTCCCCTTTCTACCTCCATAGGAGTATTCTTCCCTGTCTTTAGAATTTGGGCTGGCCCACACGACTTGCTTTGACCAATGGGCTGCTGGCAGATGTGCCATTGGCAAGAGCTTGAAATGCGCTTGTGCAATTGTCTTCCTGTGTCTCTGCCGTTGCCATGAAAAGAGATTCTTCTGCATACCTGTTGCCCCAGAATATAGACAAGTGGAGCCAACCACAGCCAAGCCTGAAGCTTAAAGCAGAGCCATCCAGTGAAGTCTAGATCAGCCAACTGCCACCAACAAGCTGACCCATGGAAAATAAGCACTTACTGTTGAATGGCGCTGGGATTTTATGGTTGCATGGTAATAACTGACCAAACATGAGAATTCTGGGGTCAATAGTGTAAGGCCTGAAGATTGTTGATTTCCTTTCAGCTCTGTTTCTGGAGTTATTTTTCCTATTTTTAACTCGTGAGCCTTAATTCCCCCAGGCTAAGCTGATTTGCTCCAGCTCCCAGCCATTTCTCCAATTTTGAGCTCAGTTTAGCTGTCTTTACTACTGTCCCGATATTTACAACTTATATTACCATTACTTCTGTGTCCCATGTTGATTGGGTTTTTCTGCTATTGCCCAGAGCAGTCATAGAATCTGCAGGGATATAAATGGGCTTAAGGTATTTCCAAATTTGGTGGCTGCATATTCTTGCTCTTCTGCTATATTTAGAGGAAGACAGTTCTGAGGTTACTATTTGTTGACGATAGGTTTTACCACCCTGAAAATCTTATTTTCATGTAAAATTCAGAAAGTAACTATATTTTAAATTATACAATCTGAGTAGAATCCCATAAGAATGATGCTGATAAAATATAAAAATTGCTTTATTACAAGTCCAACTTTTATAGATATATCTATTCATAAAATGGGTATAAGAGGATGTAATTCAGACTTTCAAATTGCAGAGTCCCCAGTTTTCACACTATTGACATTTTGGGTCAGATAATTCTTTGCTGTGAGAGGCTGTCCTGTGCATTGTAGGGTGTTTAGCAGCATCCCTGGCCTCTACTCACTACATGCCAGTAACACCTCTCTCTAGGCTGTGTCAACCAAAAATATCTCTAGAACTTTCCAAATGTCCCTGGGCAAAATTACCCCAGTTGACAGTCACTGAGAGAGAGGATATTTATTTTCATTTATCAACTAAAGATACCTCTCACTCAGATACTTCCCCATTTTCCCCTTTCTCCCCCATGATTTTACTAATCTACTTGATCTCCATACTCTCTCTAAAACCAAGATAGTCATTCTTTCCTCATATCTGTTAAAGTTCAAAGAAGGGTTCCACTGCATTGAATTCCAGTTACAATGCAATGATAAATGTCAAGGCAATATTAATAAAGATGAACTCTTAAAGAGAAAGGGCCTCGTAGACATAGCATCAGTTATACTAACTTTTTGGCTCAACAGTATATATTGAAACCAGATCAAGAGGTAACACTAACAATGCATGTGTCTGAACTTGCACACAGTCTTGTTTCATAGATCTGGGCATCATTATGATATTCATTAAAGTGATATTTTACCTCTCTCTCATTTTTCTCAATTATATAGAGTCAAGAGTAGGAAATTTCCCTCAGATTTGAAGAAGCTTTGCACTCCAAAACAGTTACAACGAGTTTGATTCCTATAATTAAACAGTATAAAATTTCTTGCATGCAAACACCATCATCGTATTTTGTTTTCAACAAAGAACCATCTGTTTTATAAAGGATGCCCTCCCAGGCATGCAATATTTCATGTAGATATCATGGTGTCGCCATATTTTCCTTGCCATGGGAACCATAGTCATTGCAAGTGTAAAGTCCCCAGCCTTGTATTGCAAGAACGTGATCTCCTTTTCCAATGTGAGTGTAGAAGCAGCATGTCAATATTTTATTCATAAAATGACATAGCAAATGTGGTAGTAATTAAAACAGTTCAGCATAGAGCCAACTACACTGGCAGATGGTGAATACTTCTTTACCGACAGTCTTCAAGCAGAAGCTCTAAAGTCAAAGATGTTTACTTGGAGAAGGCATTGGCCAATCTAATCACCACTTTTCCCTCTGAGTCTAATTTTCAGTAATTCTTATTTTTAAACACCCTAATTTCATTCTATTAACCTTTGAACTATTCTTGGAAAGAGTTACGAGAGGTAATGCCTAACATTTATCACATATATTATTTCATTTTTATTTTCTTCAAGGTCTTATCAAATGGGCATCCTCATCTTCATTTTACAGATGGAGAAACTGAGGCTGAGAAAGGTAAAGTACCTCTTCCAACTGAGTGTCAAAGTAAAGATTTAATCCCAGGTCCAATCTGACTATACCACAGCTATCCTGAAGTGGTAGACTAGAGGTCAGAGTCATAACCATATGATGAGTTTGTAGCCAAATCATAATATATGGGCCACAGATTTTTGTCACATACAACAAATTTTCTCCATCCTACTTAAAATTCTGGGCCCTGTTATCACTTATGACAAAGTTCTATATTAAACAAGGAACTGAGAGGCAAGGAGGAGAACCATATTAATATCTTGCTACAAATGAAGCTCTGTTCTCTAGTTCTTAAGTAATCATACTGTTCAAAAGCATAATTAAATTTTTGATGTAAAAAAACTCAGCTAAAAAGGAAGAATAAAACCTTATCATTTTAATTTTGTTATTTCTTTTAAAACTGTGTATGCCAATTAGTGAAATGGTTTGAGTGTATTTGTGTATGTATGCGTGTGTGTATGTAATTTGTAAGAAGTCAGTTTTGAGTCTTCGATTTCATATTTATGCCATTCCTTTCCATACTTTCAGAAACACAACTGAAAATAGCACACTTTTGAAGTCAGAAAACTATAAAATGAGATGGCTCATTGCAGTGTATATATTATTTCAGAGCAAGATGAGGAAACATAATGCCAAAAGCATGCACTAGAAATGCTATTTCTGTATAAAAATAATGAAATGTCAGAATCAAGAGGAATCCCATAAATCACTATTATTCACTTCTGTTTCTTAGTTTATTATATGAAGTGCATGCCACTATGGGTCTGTGACCTTTTCTCCTGTTAAACCTACAATCGACTAAATTGACAAAATTCTACTCTCTCATAAAAAAAAAAAAATCTTATCTGAATTACATGATTTGGTTCTATCCATTATTTGACCTCTCCTTAGCTCATACTTCTTATTTATAGTTTCAAGCTTTTGAAAGCTGGCTTGACTTATAAAAGTATTTTCCTTATGGCGAACAAAATAAAGCAAGACAACTCCTTCAGAGCATTTTATTGTACTTACATCTCATCTTGTTCCAAATGCTATTTGAAAGGACTCACAAAATGATGTATAATAATATGACAATATTAAAAGAGACAAAAAGTCAGAGCCAAGGGAAATAAGAATAATAAAAGGGAAGACTTAATAAAAGTGAAGATGATTGACCACTTTGTACCTATTATTTAAGATTATAAACAAAAGAACTGACTCCACGCAAATATGCCCTACTAGTTTTATTGTACTGGCCATTTTTCTGCTTATGGCCCATTCTTACTTATTTCATATGAAGTCTTTCTGGAAACACGCCAGGTTAGTAGCAGTGAGGTAGTAATGAGCATGATTTGCTGAGCAGCTCCTCTGTGCTACACCCAAAACATTATTCATTAAATTTGGTCACACTCTAAGCTGAATTCAATTTAGCTAGTGGACATTTCTGTACTGTTATTTCATTTCTTTTACCCCCACACATTTATTCCTTGTGTGCTCTGTGAGTATAAGCCCTTCTAGGTAAGGACAAGATAATTTACTCCTTTATATTGCTCACATTGCCAATTTCACCACTCCCACCCACACAAAAAAAATGTGAGGCGATACTTTTCTGTTCTTTAAACCATCCTGTCTGTGATACTTTGTTACAGCAGCCCTAGGAAACTAATACAGAAGTTCTTCTGTTTGTTTTTCTTGTTTGTGTTTTTTAACCTGAAGCAGCTAGGTATTTTTTGAAGATGTCTGAACTCATGGAGGTAAGAACTGTATATGCTTCACTTTTTGTATCTATATATTGCAAACTATTAAGAATATATTCACAGTAGGGTCTGATACCAATATTTAGTTCCTACTCACTGATGAATGGGTGGTCATCTTTAACCACTGTTTCCAAGAGAATAATACATGTTCTGGTCCAGTCTGAATGATAAAATTTATAGTGTCATTATCGTCAAGAACATTTTATGGAAGTTTACTGCGTGACGGTTAAAGTTCTAAGTAGTTCACGTTAAATCATTTAACCCTTACAATTACCCTAGGTGAGAAACACTGGTATTCACTTCACACCTTGCTACTTTGTACAGTACCTCTTTCTTCAGGCTTTTGCTAGTAACTATAGAATGTTCTGTTCTTCCCTTTAGGTATTTGGTCAAAAGTACATTCTTTTAAGAACTAATGTTTGGTAGCTACTTTTCTCAGAAGCCTTTTATTCTCTCCAATTTATTCTGCCAAATGCTGGATATAGATGTTATGAGCTAATGAAAGTTTTTCATAAGAATATACATCTTTATCACATGAACAGACATTTCTCTAAAGAAGACATACAGATGGCCAACAGACACATGAAAAAATGCTCAACATCACTCGGCATCAGGGAAATACAAATCAAAACCTCAATGAGGTATCACCTCACACCAGTCAGAATGGCTAAAATTAACAAGTCAGGAAACGACAGATGTTGACGAGGATGTGGAGAAAGGGGAACCCTCCTACGCCATTGGTGGGAATGCGAGCTGGTGTAGCCACTCTGGAAAACAGTATAGAGTTTCCTCAAAAAGTTGGAAATAGAGCTACTCTATGATCTAGCAATTGCACTAGTGGGTATTTACCCCAAAAATACAAATATAGTGATCCAAAGGGGTATGTGCATCCCAATGTTTATAGCAGCAATGTCCACAATAGCCAAACTATGGAAAGAGCACAGATGTCCATCGACAGATGAATGGGTAAAGAAGATGTGTGTATATATATATATATATATGTATACCATAGTTTCCTAGGGCTGCTGTAACAAAGTATCACAGACAGGATGGTTTAAAGAACAGAAAGGTATCACCTCACATTTTTTTGCGTGGGTGGGAGTGGTGAAATTGGCAATGTGAGCAATATAAAGGAATAAATTATCTTGTCCTTACCTAGAAGGGCTTATACTCACAGAGCACACAAGGAATAAATGTGTGGGGGGAAAAGAAATGAAATGACAGTACAGAAATGTCCACTAGCTAAATTGAATTCATGTTTTGGGTGTAGAGTGTATATATATATATATATATATATATATATATATATATATATATATA
>NC_058406.1:135590383-135715820 GCF_002201575.2 Neomonachus schauinslandi | reverse complement strand
TATATATATATATATATATATATATATATATATATATATATATATAGTGGAATATTACACAACCATCAAAAAATGAAATCTTGCCATTTACAATGATATGGATGGAACTAGAGGGTATTATGCTAAGAGAAATAAGTCAATCAGAGAAAGACAATTATCATATGATCTCACTGATATGTGGAATTTAAGAAACAAAACAGAGGATCATAGGGGAAGAGGGGAAAAAAATAAAACAAGATGAAACTAGAGAGGGAGACAAACCATGAGACTCTTAATCATAGGGAACAAACTGAGGGTTGCTGGAGGGGAGGGGGGTGAAGGGATGGGGGTAACTGGATGATTGACATTAAGGAGGGCATGTGATATAATGAGCACTCGGTGTTATATAGACTGATGAATCACAGGCCTATACCTCTGAAACCAATAATATATTATATGTTAATTAATTGAATTTAAATTTTAAAAATGTTTAAAAAGAAAGAATACAGGTCTTTATCATCCTATGGATCCACCTATTTCAGAATCATCTTGGCTACTCATTTAAAATTCTCTTTGCAGGGCCCTATTCCAGACCTAATGAGTTAATTTTTGTTGGTAGGGCCCTGAAAATTGCATCTGTAAACAGGCTTATTGGGTGATTCTTCTACACATTCAAATTTTAAAAGAATGGCCTATTTTGAAAATGCCATCTGTGTTTTCACGAAATATTAATTTAATTGATTGTTAATTAATTGAGACCTTGCTTATTTATCATACTGGAAGAGCATTTAAAAATGATAAAAGGATAAACATAAAATTACAATAAAATGGAAAAAAATCAATGTGCCTTTAAAGCAGATTACATGCTTTAGGAAGACAAGGAAAGCAAGCATTAATAATCAACAAATGAGCCAGGAAACATCACTAATCCATCTGCTTTACATTAAATGTCTCATTAAGGAGGATAATGTTCACGTATGGTTACTGATCCCATGGATTTCACCAATTATTTCATAATACTGCATTCCAACTTACAAGTTCGGAGCATATATTGATAATGAAATTTAATGGACCAGAAAGAAGAAAAGAAATAATTATAAAAAGATATGGTATTCTCATTATTTTAGGAACTTTTCCAACAACTTGATTTGTTAGAAGTCAGTAGTTTTGTAGGAAAGACTAAATACTTCTAAGTTTCTGATTGGTGGCAACATGAAGCATGTTCTGGTAGCCAACCTCTAAGGTGCCCTCAATGATCCTCACCTCTTGATATTCATACTTTTGCCTAGTCCTCTCTGATGTTGAATAGGGCTGACATGTCTAATTAGGAGGGTATTGCAAAAAATGATGGAGTGGGACTTCTGAGCCAAGGTCATAAGTATCATTGTGGTTTTCCTCCTGTTTTCTCTTTTGGATCACTTACTCTTGAGGAGGCCCACTGCCATGCTTCAGGGACAGTTAAGTACCCTGTGGAAAGATCCATGTGGAGAAGAACTACGGTCTCTTGCCAACAGCCAGTGCCAACTTCTTACTCATGTGAGTGAGCCATCTTGGAAGCAAAGCCTCCCAGGCCCGGTCAGGCTTTCAGATAACTATCACCTCGGTTGCCATCTTGATTGCAACCTCCTGAGAGACCCCACACCAAAACATTGCATCTAAGCTACTCCTGAATTCCTAACCCACAGAAATTATTTGATGATAGCAAATGTTTGTTTTTGTTTTAAGAAATGTTGTTATATAGCAATAGATATAAATGTATAAATGTACAGGTATAAATGTGATAAACTCAAGGATGTTTGGGAAATGCTGGAAAACATTTGACACTATTAATGAATGTATCCATCCTTGCTTAATCCTCCATATCCAGATCCCATTTTTACTTTTACATTGTTGTTTGTTTGTTTTCAGATACCTCCTTCTCAGTCCTCTTTGCTTTCTTCTTTCTCCTCCTATCTCCACTGCATGACCATTTCCCAGAGATCTACTTTTCTCATTAGTTCATTCATCCCATACCAAACCATCTTCACTATGAGGATAGTTTATAGCCTTGAGTGCCTCTTTTAGTCTACAATATACAAATGGAACTTGAACATTTCCACTCAGATGTTCATAGTCAATGTATCTCCAACCAGATTTGTCTTTTTTCTTTTTTTTTATTATGTTATGTTAATCACCATACATTACATCATTAGTTTTTGATGTAGTGTCCACGTCTTTTTTCTTTAAAATTATCCTCTTCTGACTTCACTTGCGTTAGTGGGGCCATGCTTCTCTACACTGAGAAACCATCAAACTACTAATTCTCTAACTCTTCATTCGTCTCTTGACTTCCAAGTTCTATCTTTAAATTCTATAAATGTATTCTTCATAACATCTTTAAAATTCGCTGCTTTTTTTCATTCCTATTACCTGACTCACTGCCGGATCTTTGAGAGCTGATAACTACAATAACACCTGGGTGGCTCAGTCCATTAAGCATCTGCCTTCAGCTCAGGTCATGATCCCAGCATCCTGGGATGGAGCCCTGCATCTGGCTCCTTGCTCAGCGGGAGTCTGCTTCTCCCTCTGCATGCAGCTCTCCCTGCTTGTGCTCTCGCTCTCTCTCTTGCTCTCTCTCTGTCAAATAAATGAATAAAATCTTTTTTAAAAAAGTATATACATCTACTTTGATGCATTATGATCATTTTGCTCTTCAGATAGATCTCCCTAGCAGGAATATTGAGAGTATGTTACAGAGGCAAAATTGGACTTTCAGTTTGAAGATGCATATACAACTTGAAGCTAAGGCGATAAGGAAGGAAACAATGGATTTGAGAGAAAGTGATGCGATAAACGTGGCAGAACCTGGAGACCAACTGGACTTGATAAACAAAAAAGGGTTGTCAGTAATTGCTCTTAGATTTCTGGCCTGGGGGATGTGAATTAAAACAGAAAATTTAGGAGTATCAAAAATTTAAGGAAGTTGATAAATATCAGTTAGGGGAATGTTAAATATAAGGTGTGTGTGATAGTTTAAATATGGTTATAGGGGGGCGGAGCAAGATGGCGGAGGAGTAGGAGACCTGGATTTCGTCTGGTCTCAGGAATTCAGCTGGATAGGGATCAAACCATTCCGAACACCTACAAACTCAACAGGAGATCGAAGAAAAGAAGAGCAACAACTCTCTCATCAGAAAAGCGACCACTTTCTGGAAGGTAGGACGTGCGGAGAAGTGAATCCGAGGCGATATTCGAGAGGATAGACGGCGGGGGAGGGGCCTCCGTCGGCCGCTTCTGGCAAGTGATAGAACCACGGAGCACAAAATCGGAACTTTTAAAAGTCTGCTCCACTGAGGGACGTCACTCCGGTGGCTAAGCGGGGGGTGGAACCCTCCGGGACAGTGTGGTCCCAGGACCCACGGGTCACAGAAAGACCGGGGGTGCCTGAGTGTGGCCGAGCTCCCAGGTAACGGAGCAGGGAAGCCGGCTGCAGAGGCGGAGCCCAGGCGTGGGCTCTCAGCTCGGGGTTGCCATAAACTGTGATCCGCGGCACAGTCGGGCCCCTGCTCCTCCAGCAGGGACCCAACAAGCAGCAGATCTGGGGAGACTCCCCTTCCTCCCCCGGGAGGAGCGGCGGGGGAGCGCACCGCAGGGATCTGCTGGGTTTGGAGACTCCACCCGGGGTCGGGTGCCAGAGATAGAAATGCACGGTCACAGGCCGGGTGAGCGCGGAGTGCGGCTGGAGACCGGGGAGACGGGAGTGACTGACGGCTTTTCTCTGGGGGCTCACTGAGGAGCGGGGCCCCGACTTCTCGGCTCCTCCAGGGCAGAGATTGGGAGGCCGCCATTTTCTCTCTCCGCCTCCAAAGCTGTACGGAAAGCTCGCAGGGAACAAAAGCCCCAGAGAGCAAACCCGAGCAGATTACTTAGCTGGGAGGGGGCAAGGGCGGGGCAATTCTGCCTCCGGCAGAGACATTTGGAAACCACGGCAACAGGCCCCTCCCCAGAAGATCAGCGAGAACAGCCAGCCAAGACCAAGTTTACCGATCAATGAGAACGGCAGAACTCCAGCCCTAGGGGACTACTGCACATAGAATTCATGGCTTTTTTACCATGATTCTGTAGTCTTTCAAAGTTAATTTTTTTTAACTGTCTTTTTTTCTTTTTTTTTCTTTTTGAATTTTTCTTTTTCCCTTTTTCAACCAACATCTTATCAATCCCTTTTTTTAAAAAAAAAAAAACATTTTTATTTTTCATTTTTAGAGTCATATTCTATCCCTTCATAGTAGTTACCCGTATTTTTGGCTTATATATATAAGTTGTTCTCTCTTTAAAATTTTGAGATAGTTTCTTCTAACAGATCAAAATATACCCTAAATCTCTAGTGTATGGTGTTTTCTATTCCCCTGCCTGATCACATCCTCTCCCTTTTTTTTTCTTTTTTTAAATCCTCTTCTTTCTTTTTTCAAACAACTTCTTATCAATTCCTTTTATAAAATTTTTTATAATTTCCATCTTTACAGTCATTTTCCATCCCTTCATCATATCAACCCTTATTTTTGTACATATATAAGTTTTTCTTTCTTTAAAATTTTGGGAGGCACTTTCTTCTAAAAGACCAAAATACACCCCAAATCTAGTGTGTGGCACTGATCTATATACCAGCCTGATCATATTTGATCACATTCTGGTTTTTTTGTTGTTGTTGTTTTGTTTTGTTTGTTTTTGTTTTTATCTTTATCTTTATCTTTTTCTTTTTTCTCTCTTTCCCTTTCTTTTCCCACTGCTTCAGGTTTTTTCTGATTTGTTTAGAGTATATTTTCTGGGGACGTTGTTACTCTGCTAGCATTTTGTTCTCTCATTAATCTATTCTCCTCTGCACAAAATGACAAGACGGAAAAAATCACCTCAACAAAAAGAACAAGAGGTAGTACCGACTGCCAGGGACCTACTCAATACGGACATTAGTACAATGTCAGATCTAGAGTTCAGAATCATCACTTTAAAGATACTAGCTGGGCTTGAAAAAAATATGGAAGTTATTAGAGAAACCCTTTCTGGAGAAGTAAAAGAACTAAAATCCAACCAAGTAGAAATCAAAAAGGCTATTAATGAGGTGCAATCAAAAATGGGGGCGCTAACTGCTAGAATAAATGAGGCAGAAGAGAGAATCAGTAATATAGAAGATGAAATGATGGAAAATAAAGAAGCTGAGAAAAAGAGAGATAAACAACTACTGGATCACGAGGGCAGAATTCGAGAGATAAGCGATACCATAGACGAAACAACATTAGAATAATTGGGATCCCAGAAGAAGAAGAAAGAGAGAGAGGGGCAGAAGGTATAATGGAGCAAATTATAGCAGAGAACTTCCCTAATTTGGGGAAGGAAACAGGCATGAAAATCCAGGAAGCACAGAGAACCCCTCTCAAAATCAATAAAAATAGGTCAACACCCCGACATCTAATAGTAAAACTTACGAGTCTCATAGACAAAGAGAAAATCCTGAAAGCAGCTCGGGAGAAGAGATATGTAACCTACAAGGGGAGAAACATTAGATTGGCAACAGACCTATCCACAGAGACCTGGCAGGCCAGAAAGGACTGGCAGGATATATTCAGAGCACTAAATGAGAAAAATATGCAGCCAAGAATACTATATCCAGCTAGGCTGTCATTAAAAATTGAAGGAGAGATAAAAAGCTTCCAGGACAAACAAAAACTAAAGGAATTTGCAAACACAAAACCAGCCCTACAGGAAATCTTGAAAGGGGTCCTCTAAGCAAAGAGAGAGCCTAAAAGCAACATAGACCAGAAAGGAACACAGACAATATACGGTAACAGTCACCTTACAGGCAATACAATGGCACTAAATTCCTATCTTTCAATAGTTACCCTGAATGTAAATGGGCTAAATGCCCCAATCAAAAGACACAGGCTATCAGACTGGATTAAAAAACAAGACCCATCGATATGCTGTCTGCAAGAGACTCATTTTTGACCCAAAGACAGCCCCAGATTGAAAGTGAGGGGGTGGAAAACCATTTACCATGCTAATGGACACCAAAAGAAAGCTGGGGTGGCAATCCTTATATCGGACAAATTAGATTTTAAACCAAAGACTGTAATAAGAGATGAGGAAGGACACTATATCATACTTAAAGGATCTATCCAACAAGAAGATCTAACAATTGTAAATATCTATGCCCCTAACATGGGAGCAGCCAATTATATAAGGCAATTAATAACAAAAGCAAAGAAACACATCGACAACAATACAATAATAGTGGGGGACTTTAACACCCCCCTCACTGAAATGGACAGATCGTCTAAGCAAAAGATCAACAAGGAAATAAAGACTTTAAATGACACACTGGACCAAATGGACTTTACAGACATATTCAGAACATTCCACCCCAAAGCAACGGAATACACATTCTTCTCTACTGCCCATGGAACATTCTCCAGAATAGATCACATCCTAGGTCATAAATCAGGTCTCAACCGGTACCAAAAGATTGGAATCATTCCCTGCCTATTTTCAGACCACAATGCTTTGAAACTAGAGCTCAATCACAAGACAAAAGTCAGAAAGAACTCAAATACATGGAGGCTAAAGAGCATCCTACTGAAGAACGAATGGGTCAACCAGGAAATTAAAGAAGAATTAAAAAAATACATGGAAACCAATGAAAATGAAAACACAACTATTCAAAATCTTTGGGATGCAGCAAAGGCAGTCCTAAGAGGAAAGTATATAGCAATACAAGCCTTTCTCAAGAAGCAAGAAAGGTCTCAAGTACACAACCTAACCCTACACCTAAAGGAGCTGGAGAAAGAACAGCAAATAAAGCCTAAACCCAGCAGGAGAAGAGAAATAATAAAGATCAGAGCAGAAATCAATGAAATAGAAACTAAAAGAACAGTAGAACAGATCAATGAAACTAGGAGCTGGTTCTTTGAAAGAATTAACAAGATTGATAAACCCCTGGCCAGACTTATCAAAAAGAGAAGAGAAATGACCCAAATCAACAAAATCATGAATGAAAGAGGAGAGATCACAACCAACACCAAAGAAATACAAACAATTATAAGAACATATTATGAGCAACTCTATGCCAGCAAATTAAATAACCTGGAAGAAATGGATGCATTCCTAGAGATGTACCAACTACCAAAACTGAACCAGGATGAAATAGAAAACCTGAACAGACCTATAACCACTAAGGAAATTGAAGCTGTCATCAAAAATCTCCCAAAAAACAAAAGCCCCGGGCCAGATGGCTTCCCAGGGGAATTCTACCAAACATTTCAAGAAGAATTAATACCTATTCTTCTGAAACTGTTCCAAAAAATAGAAATGGAAGGAAAACTTCCAAACTCATTTTATGAGGCCAGCATTGCCTTGATCCCAAAACCAGACAAAGACCCCATCAAAAAGGAGAATTACAGACCAATATCCCTGATGAACATGGATGCAAAAATTCTCACCAAAATACTAGCCAATAGGATCCAACAGTACATTAAAAGGATTATTCACCATGACCAAGTGGGATTTATCCCTGGGCTGCAAGGTTGGTTCAACACCCGCAAATCAATCAATGTGATACAATACATTAACAAAAGAAAGAACAAGAATCATATGATCCTCTCAATAGACGCAGAAAAAGCATTTGACAAAGTACAGCATCCTTTCTTGATCAAAACTCTTCAGAGTATAGGGATAGAGGGTACATACCTCAATATCATAAAAGCCATCTATGAAAAATCTACAGCGAATATCATTCTCAATGGGGAAAAACTGAGAGCTTTCCCCCTAAGGTCAGGAACGCGGCAGGGATGTCCACTATCACCACTGCTATTCAACATAGTATTGGAAGTCCTAGCCACAGCAATCAGACAACAAAAAGAAATCAAAGGCATCCAAATTGGCAAGGAAGAAGTCAAACTCTCACTCTCTGCAGATGATATGATACTTTATGTGGAAAACCCAAAAGACTCCACCCCAAAACTGCTAGAACTCATACAGGAATTCAGTAAAGTGGCAGGATATAAAATCAATGCACAGAAGTCAGTGGCATTCCTATACACCAACAACAAGACAGAAGAAAGAGGAATTAAGGAGTCGATCCCATTTACAATTGCACCCAAAACCATAAGATACCTAGGAATAAATCTAACCAAGAGACAAAGGATCTGTACTCAGAAAACTATAAAATACTCATGAAAGAAATTGAGGAAGACACAAAGAAATGGAAAAACGTTCCATGCTCATGGATTGGAAGAACAAATATTGTGAAGATGTCAATGCTACCTAGAGCAATCTACACATTCAATGCAATCCCCATCAAAATACCATCCACTTTTTTCAAAGAAATGGAACAAATAATCCTAAAACTTGTATGGAACCGGAAAAGACCCCGAATAGCCAGAGGAATGTTGAAAAAGAAAAGCAAAGCTGGCGGCATCACAATTCCAGACTTCCAGCTCTATTACAAAGCCGTCATCATCAAGACAGAATGGTACTGGCACAAAAACAGACACATAGATCAATGGAACAGAATAGAGAGCCCAGAAATGGACCCTCAACTCTATGGTCAACTCATCTTCGACAAAGCAGGAAAGAATGTCCAATGGAAAAAAGACAGTCTCTTCAACAAATGGTGTTGGGAAAATTGGATAGCCACATGCAGAAGAATGAAACTGGACCATTTCCTTACACCACACACAAAAATAGACTCCAAATGGTTGAAAGACCTCAATGTGAGACAGGAGTCCATCAAAATCCTAAAGGAGAACACAGGCAGCAACCTCTTTGACCTCAGCCTCAGCAACTTCTTCCTAGAAACATCGCCAAAGGCAAGGGAGGCAAGGGCAAAAATGAACTATTGGGACTTCATCAAGATGAAAAGCTTTTGCAAAGCAAAGGAAACAGTCAACAAAACCAAAAGACAACCGACAGAATGGGAGAAGATATTTGCAAATGACATATCAGATAAAGGGCTAGTATCCAAAATCTATAAAGAACTCATCAAACTCAACACCCAAAGAACAAAGAATCCAATCAAGAAATGGGCAAAAGACATGAAGAGACATTTTTCCAAAGAAGACATCCAAATGGCCAACAGACACATGAAAAAGTGCTCAATATCGCTGGGCATCAGGGAAATCCAAATCAAAACCTCAATGAGATACCACCTCACACCAGTCAGAATGGCTAAAATTAACAAGTCAGGAAACGACAGATGTTGGCGGGGATGCGGAGAAAGGGGAACCCTCCTACACTGTTGGTGGGAATGCAAGCTGGTGCAGCCACTCTGGAAAACTGTATGGAGGTTCCTCAAAAAGTTGAAAATAGAGCTACCATATGATCCAGCAATTGCACTACTGGGTATTTACCCCAAAGATACAAAAGTAGGGATCCGAAGGGGTACGTGCACCCCGATGTTTATAGCAGCAATGTCCACAATAGCCAAACTGTGGAAAGAGCCAAGATGTCCATCAACAGATGAATGGATAAAGAAGATGTGGTATATATATACAATGGAATATTATGCAGCCATCAAAAGGAATGAGATCTTGCCATTTGCAACGACGTGGATGGAACTGGAGGGTATTATGTTGAGTGAAATAAGTCAAACAGAGAAAGACATGTATCATATGATCTCACTGATATGAGGAATTCTTAATCTCAGGAAACAAACTGAGGGTTGCTGGAGTGGGCGGTGGGGTGGGAAGGATGGGGTGACTGGGTGATAGACACTGGGGAGGGTATGTGCTCTGGTAAGCGCTGTGAATTGTGCAAGACTGTTGAATCTCAGATCTGTACCTCTGAAACAAATAATGCAATATATGTTAAGAAAAAAGAAGAAGAAGAAGAAGAAGGTAGCGGGAGGGGAAGAATGAAGCGGGGGAAATCGGAGGGGTAGACGAACCACGAGAGATGATGGACTCTGAAAAACAAACAGGGTTCTAGAGGGGAGGGGGGGTGGGAGGATGGGTTAGCCTGGTGATGGGTATTGAGGAGGGCACATTCTGCATGGAGCACTGGGTGTTATGCACAAACAATGAATCATGGAACACTTCATCTAAAACTAATGATGTAATGTATGGGGATTAACATAAGAATAAAAAAAAATATATGGTTATAAATTTTTTGTAGGTTTTCTTAGCAAGACATGGAGTCCATTTTCCCACTTCTTGAAATATAGCTGGTCATATGATTTGCTTTGACCAAGAGAACGTGGCAGAAGTAACACGTGACTGGCAAGTCTCAGCCACAAGTGGTCTTACAGTTTCTGTTCTCGCCTTTTTGGAATGTTGTCATCATCTTGTGAAGAAACTAGCTTCTGAGGACTAAAGAGAACATGGTGCAAGAGAGTTCCAGCCATTCCAGCATTTTGAGCTGAGGCCCCAAATACAGGAATGGGGCCATTTGGGACCAGCCAATCCCTAGCCAACCCATTAGCTGACTGCAGCCTACGTGACCCCAGGCCAGACCAGCAGAAGAACCACCCATCTGAGCACCAAATTACAGAATCATGAGTGAAGAAGTTGTTGTTTTTTATTTTATTTTATTTTATTTTATTTTATTTTATTTTATTTTATTTTATTTTAAGATTTTATTTATTTATTTGACAGAGAGAGACACAGTGAGAGAGGGAACACAAGCAGGGGGGAGTGGGAGAGGGAGAAGCAGGCTTCCCGCTGAGCAGGGAGCCTGATGTGGGGCTCGATCCCAGGACTCTGGGATCATGACCTGAGCCAAAGGCAGATGCTTAACAATTGAGCCACCCAGGTGCCCCGAAATTATTGTTTTTTAAAGATACTATATTTTAGGTTGGTTTATTATACAGCAATGGAGAACTAATCTATTGCTAGTGGAATATCCAGGGGAAAATGTCCATTTGGGAGTTGGATATGAGTCTAAGAGCCCATGGGAGAGAGAATAAAACCATTAAGATAATGGTCAACACCAAGGACTGCATGAGATCATCCAGCATGAGGTCATATTGTTTTAGTCATGGGCAAAGGGGTTAAAGGTGTTAATTTAAACCAACATTTAATACATGAGTAGAGAAAAGAAATTAGTGAAAAAAGTTGTAAAGAAGCATCCAGTAATGATTCAAGCAAAGACATTAGATTGTGGAAGTCATGGGCAGCCTTAGTGGAAACAATTTATGTTTTTTGGCATGTTGGTGTAAAAGCTTATTGGTAATGGAAGGTACAGAAAAAGAGTAAGTGGAGATATCTCTTTGATAGAAAAAAGTAAAGAAAAAGAGATGGTAAGTGGAGATATCTCTGTGCAAATATATTCATGTGACTAAAAGCAAAAGATAAGGTAAAGTTGGAGTGTTTTTTTTTCCCCCAAAGAGGGAAAAATATCTGCATATTTATAAAATGGCATGAAACTTAAAACATATTTAAATTATTCAAAGATTTTAGTCATGATGGAAGTTTCTTAAGGAAAAAGTAGAAGAGGGAACAGGCCGAATGGTAAAGAGACCAGCCTTTTTCAGGAAGAAGACCTGTATATCTCTGACCCTGGAATTACAAATAAAAAGATAAGTATCAGAACAACTAATTGCTGGGAATGGGGCCAAGGACAGGGGAGATGGGGGGATTGGGGGATAGGGGAGATAAGGAGTAGGGGAGGCACAATCTACAATGAATTAAGTGCCAGGTAGAAGCAGGAAACATAAGTAATTTCTGCCTAAGATTCTCCATTTTCTCTGTAAACTTAGACATCATTTGCCTTCCAAAAGTGGGGATATACGAAGAGCTAGGAGACTCAAGGAGAGTGTAAGGATTTGAGTAGGGAATAGGAGAGAACATCTGTGGTGGTTTATTTAAGGTCACATAATCTTTGTAGTTCTTCTTAGCAAGGACTGGAGTCTGTTTCCCCAACCCTTGAAATCCAGTTGGTCTTATGACTTGCTTTGAGCAATAGGATGCAGCTGAAGTAAATGTGACTGGCAAGCCTAAGAGATCTGAGCTCAAATACTGGCTCTGCCACTCATTAGCTGTGTGACCTATAGAAAGTATATTTGCTCATTCACTCATTCTTTCATTTAGCACCTATTTGTTGAATAACAGACACTCATATGTGCCAGGTATTATGCAAAATATTAGATAGTCAGCCATGAAAGACAAAAGGTAACAATATAGCTACTGACTGCTATGGTTTGAATGTTTATGTCCCCCCCACCCCAAATTCATATGTTGAAATCCTAATGCCCCGTGGGATAGTATTAGGGGTAAGGCTTTGTTTGGGAGGATGCTTAGGTCATGAAGATGGAACCCTCATGAGTGAAATTAGTGCTGTTATGAGAGAAACCCCACAGAGGTCCCCAATCCCTTCTGCCATGTGAGGGCAAGGAGAAGTCAACAGTCTATATGCCAGAAGAAGTCCTTCATCAGCATTTGTCCCTGGTGGCACCCTTTTTTGGACTTCCAGCCTCCAGAACTGTGAGAAATAAATTTCTATTGTTTATGAGCCACCCAGTCTATGGTATTTTGTTATAGCAGCCCACACAGACAAAGACACTGCTTTTATGGAATTTATAGTCCTTGGAGTATATTCTGTGACTTAGTGTCTGTCTGAAAATGTGTCTTAAAACTATGTAGCAATTATTCTGACACTAGGTACCACTTAGTGAGTGTAAATTATGTGTGTGACACCAATCTTAGTCCTTAATCATATTATCTCATTCTACCCTTCCAATAGCACTAAGAGGTAGATACTCTTATTTTCCCCATTTTACAGATGAGAAAACTGAGATCAAGAGGTTGAATAACTTATCTAAAGTCACATAGCTAGTAAGTTAGGGAGCTGGATATCAAATACAAGCGAAATGACTCCAAAGTCTCTCTCCTTCTCATAAGGAAGCTGTAAATAAACTAATGAATTAATGTTGGTGATTGTTATTATCACTATAACTACCACTTGGCTGAGATTAGAAACCATTTATCTGTGCTGGTAACACATCTCACTGGTTGTATGATATCAGTTTTCTATCAGTACTCAGTATTGGAGAAGAGAAGATAGACAATTGATCTGGGATTGGGCTTTTCTTGGACAGATATAGTAGATGGTTATGGAAATCACGTAATACCAAGAAATTGTTTAAATGAACATCATGTGTGAGCCTAGGCTGGATATAGAAGGAAAGTGAGCCAAGAGCATGGTGATAAATTGGGAGAAAATTAAGTTTGAAGGGAAAAGAATATCAGCTAGATGCAAGAACACTTGTAGTTGGAATATGAAGTGGAAGAACAGGAGAGACCTTAGGTTGGGGTGCGTGAATGGATCACCTGAGTTAACGAGCCATGAGTGATCATATAGTCCATGCACATACTCATGTAATAAGCATGTGGGCATAAAAGAGTGTCATAATGGAATCTTGATAAGGAAACTCTTTTGATACTTGAACAAAACCTATTTTCGTTTAGGTAGAATCAAACATTTGTTGATGGCATTAATGAGGAAATTCACCATTTCTAGAGAAATGTAGGGTTTTCTTTTGGAACGTGGTGACATTAAGTCAGCATTTACCTCTTCTCTTTTTGAAAATTATCCAAAAAGCAGGAAGAAATACAGGAGAAGGGAAGCAAAGCACCTCAAATTCTATTTCTAGTGCCACTTTTAGTAAAACAAGGAGAGGAGCTAAAACTCCAGGCTCCATAAAAGTGGGAAGACTGCCCAAAGCAGTAGACTGTGGAGGAAACAGCAGATTGAGAGTACTAGGCAGAAGGGGCGCAGTAGCCTCAGATCTCACAAAGAGCCAGCAAAATAAATGTCCTGAAGGTGGGGAGATACTAAAGTAAAAGGT
This sequence comes from Neomonachus schauinslandi, assembly GCF_002201575.2. Taxonomy (NCBI): domain Eukaryota; kingdom Metazoa; phylum Chordata; class Mammalia; order Carnivora; family Phocidae; genus Neomonachus; species Neomonachus schauinslandi. Next base: position 135,702,031 of record NC_058406.1, on the reverse strand, counting down.
TTAAATAAATATAAACCTTTTACTATAATGAGAATAGGGACAACCAAATAGCAGCATAAGCTTCCTGGACCTGCCTTGAGGCAGAGAACATGAGATTAAATGGGGAATCATACACGCTAGCCACATTTGCAGGAAGCAGTCCATTTCTTTGGCAGTGGAATGAAAGAAAGATCTTCCATGGTAAAAGAAAATAATAATAAAAAAATTAAAAATTTTAAAAAAATTAAAAAGAAAAAATTTTTTAAAAGAAAAGAAAGAGAAAATACCATAGTTGCTTATCTCCACAAGCTGGGGAGAAACAAGGCCTCATTGTATTAGATCACAAGAAAAATTCAAGCTAGCCCAATACATAAGCTTGACTCATCCATATCATGAGGCTCCTACAAACTTATCTGAGGAAAATTTGCATACTTTTTTGGTGAAGAATTAAAAAGGCACTAAAACAAGAACCATACCAAAAAGTCTTCTGAGGAGAAATAAGTAAGAAGAGAAACAAGAAAACAGAGGAAAGATAAAAATCTCACCAGAAAGAAGTTGCCATAGAACAGAAAAAACTTATGACCAAATATTTTGCAATGAATTAAAGAGGAGGGAAGAAGTCCAATGAAGCCATCACCTCTATGTAACAAGGGCATAAGACAGAAATGCAATAACTTAGGGGTGCCTGGGGGGGGCTCAGTCGGTTGAGCGTCAGATTCTTGGTTTGGGCTCAGGTCATGATCTCAGGGTCATGGGATCAAGTCTGGTGGAGTCCGGCATGGGGCTCTGCTCTCAGCGCGGAGTCTGCTTGAGTTTCTCCCTCTCCTTCTGCCTCTCCTCTCTCTGTCTCAGATGAATAGATAAATCTTTTTAAAAAATGCAATAACAGAAAAGAGATAGCAAGAAGGGATGAAATATGAGCCAGTGGAGTTTAGGAATGAAGTAGAAAAATATCATCACAACAGAAATAAAAATTTTGAGGGGATTTGAGGGAAGTAAACATGGCTGAAAGTCCCGTGGTAGACACAGAGATAAAAATTTTTTAAAATAAGAGATGCCTGGGTGGCTCAGTCGTTAAGTGTCTGCCTTTGGCTCAGGTCATGATCCCAGGGTCCTGGGATCGAGTCCCGCATCGGGCTCCCTGCTCCTCGGGAAGCCTGCTTCTCCCTCTCGCTCTGACTGCCGCTCTGCCTACTTGTGCTCTCTCTCTCTCTGTCAAATAAATAAATAAAATCTTTAAAAAACTTTTTTTAAATTTTAAAATAAGTAAAATGAAAACAAAATACTTATTCAAAAATTTTTTCTGAAATAAATGACTTTACACATACTGACAATGTACAATTTCCCGGAATAAACTGACCCAGAATGAATGACCCAGAGTGTATTTTACTGAGAAATACGCTAATAAAGTTAATAGACTTTTAAAAGAAAGAAAACTCTTCAGGCACTCAGGAAAAAAGACCTTAGATTGCTCTCAGATTTTTCTATACCTCCCAACATCAAAACACAATAAAAAAACACCTAAAATATCTTCAAAGAAAAATTGTGACTTCAACATTTTTATGCCCACTCTAACTGCTTTTCAGGTGTAAGGACGATAGACAAATTGTTTTAGAACATTCAAGAACTCAGGGCATATTGTTCCCAGAAACACTTCCTAAGGAATCAGCTTGAGGAAAAACTTCAGCCAACTACTGACAGTGGCCTTTGCATCTAAATAACTATGAGACCAGGACTAAAATAATTATAGGCAACAGAGGGATGAATGGGAAATATTATAACCTCTGACAAGTTATAAAAGATATGAGAAAAGAGTATAGACGGGTAGAGGGAAGAAGAGGTTAGAGACGAAATAAGTGCCTTAGCCTATGTTCCTTAGAAAGCAGAACTTGCAACAAAGGCTTTCGTGCAAGTATGTTACTGCAGAGTGTGTCTAGAGGATGAGTCTAGAGGATGAGTGAGGGGTGGGAGAAGGGAAGCAGGATGGAGTGTTCATATAAAGATGTGCTATCAAGTTTTACATTGCTTAAGACCTCACCAATTGGGGGCGCCTGGGTGGCTCAGTTGGTTGGGCGACTGCCTTCGGCTCAGGTCATGATCCTGGAGTCCCGGGATCGAGTCCGTGTCGGGCTCCCTGCTCGGCGGGGAGTCTGCTTCTCCCTCTGACCCTCCCCCTTCTCATGTGCTCTCTCTCATGCTCTCTCTCTCAAATAAATAAATAAAATCTTTTAAAAAATAAAAAATAAAAAGCTTTATCCACTGGGGCGCCTGCGTGGCTCAGTTGGTTGAGCGACTGCCTTCCGCTCAGGTCATGATCCTGGAGTCCCGGATCGAGTCCCGCATCGGGCTCCCTGCTCGGCAGGGAGTCTGCTTCTCCCTCTGACCCTCCTCCCTCTCATGCTCTCTGTCTCTCATTCTCTCTCTCTCAAATAAATAAATAAAATCCTTTAAAAAAAAAAAAAAAGACCTCACCAATTGACCAAACGTCATTCAATGGAAAGATTTACCTTCATCCTACTGATGCCACCTTTTTTATACGCTAAATTCTCCTTTTATTTTTTTCTATTCAGTTCCATTGATCTGTCATTCTATTCAGGTACCACACTGTTTTTATTATTGAATATTTTAAATATTTTGGGTGGTGGTGGTGGTTCTTTTTTTTTTTTTATGTTATGTTAGTCATCACCATAGAGTACATCATTAGTTTTTGACGTAGTGCTCCACGATTTGTTGTTTTCGTATAACACCCAGTGCTCCATGCAATACATGCCCTCCTTAATACCCATCACCGGGCTAACCCATCCCCTCACCCCCCACCCTTCTAAAACCCTCAGTTTGTTTCTTGGAGTCCATAGTCTCTCATAGTCTCTCATAGTTCGTCTCCCCCTCCAATTTCCCCCCCTTTGTTTTTCCCTTCCTTCTCCTAATGTCCTCCATGCTATTCCTTATGTTCCACAAATAAGCGAAACCATATGATAATTGACTTTCTCTGCTTGACTTATTTCACTTAGCATAATCTCCTCCAGTCCCATCCGTGTTGATGTAGAAGTTGGGTATTCATCCTTTCTGATGGCTGAGTAATATTCCATTGTATATATGGACCACATCTTCTTTATCCATTCATCTGTTGAAGGGCATCTCGGCTCTTTCCACAGTTTGGCTATTGCAGACATTGCTGCTATGAACACTGGGGTGCATATGGCCCTTCTTTTCACTACATCTGTGTCTTTGGGATAAATACCCAAGAGTGCAATTGCTGGGTCATAGGGTAGCTCTATTTTTAAATTTTTGAGGAACCTCCACACTGTTTTCCAAAGTGGCTATACCAACTTGCATTCCCACCAACAGTGTAAGAGGGTTCCCCTTTCTCCACAACCTCTCCAACATTTGTTGTTTCTTTCCCTGTCCATTTTTGCATTTCTAACTGGTATAAGGTGGTATCTCAATGTGGTTTTGATTTGAATTTCCCTGATGGTTAATGATGGTGAACATTTTTTCATGTGTCTGTTAGCCATTTGGATGTCTTCTTTGGAGAAGTGTCTGTTCATGTCTTCTGCCCATTTTTTGACTTATTTGTTTTTTGGGTGTTGAGTTTGAGAAGTTTTTTATAGATCTTGGAAATCAGCTATTTGTCTGTAGTGTCATTTGCAAATGTCTTCTCCCATTCCGTGGGTTGCCTCTTTGTTTTGTTGACTGTTTCCTTTGCTGTGCAGAAGCTTTATATCTTTGTGTGTTTCTGTAGCATTTAAAAATGTTCTTTATGTAGATCCTTATATAGATCTCACACTTACTCCTAAACATTTCATCTTGCTTGTTGAATAGTTTTTTCCTCCTTTTTATCAAATATATAAAATTAACTTCTGTAGACTGTTTATTTACAGCCTTACGAAGTTATCTTACTTGGGTTGGTTTCTTTGAGTTTTCGTCATGGAATCTGACCTGTGTCTATATTGAATCTTAACTTCGATGGATTTAATGTGCCTTGAAGTAAAAAATAAATCCTTTGCATTTGATAAGTGTTATTTGAACCCAGATCACATCTTCTATAAAAGCATCACTCCGTCCTAATTTAGGCATATGATGTAATGTTATGGTTGCTATGGATTTGTTTACTTTTCTTCAATATTGAAAACAATATTTAGCTGTTATATTTTATTATCATCAAATAATCCACAGGTACCCTGGGAGCATATTTACTATAATTTAGTAAATATGTAAATATTTAGTAAAGATACATTTTACAATATTGAAAGAAAAAAAGATGTGGCTTTTATCTTTAAAAGGTTTCAATTATTCTGGGATATGTGTTCTCTCCTACCATGAAACATCCAAGTGATTTCTCACACATGCCTCAAGCTATAACAAATCCTTCCTGAGCCACGGGGATCTGAAGCACCAGCTATTGGGAGCCAGGGATATAAATATCGAAGAAAAGCTAGAAGGATCAAGCAACTCTCATTGATCAGAGCTAAAGCAGATAGGTGAATTGATGCTAGCACACATATATAAATCACAATAGTCAGAAACGAAGCAAATAGACAATGATCCATGGAGGAGGGGTTGTATCTAATGGAGGATAAGAAAAATCGATGGCAGAAGGACTAGGCAGAAACATCAGATATAACTCATAAAGATGAGAAACAAATTATCCAACCCAAAAGGAAGGAACTAGCAGTAAATGTGATGGGTCATAATGCAGCTGTTAAAATGATAGCTGTGATAATCAGGTAGAAACATTGAAATGTATTTGCAAAATGATTGTCAGTGAATAATGCATGTTCAATATTTTATTGCTAATAAAAAATCAACTCCATGTGGACAAAATTTGTGAGAGAATACAAAGAAATAAATATTAAAGAGTTGAGGTTATGTTAAGATTAAGAAAATAAACTTCTTAAACTTGACAATAATTTTTAAATCCTATTTTTAAGATATGAATTTAGGAGAATAGGCGAAGTGATGGCAGCTAGAAGACCTTTTTTTTTTTTTTAAAGATTTCATTTATTTATTTGACAGAGAGAGAGACAGGGAGAGAGGGAACACAAGCAGGGAGAGTCGGAGAGGGAGAAGCAGGCTTCCCGCTGAGCAGGGAGCCCGATTTGGGGCTCAATGCGGGGCTCAATCCCAGGACACTGGGATCACGACCTGAGCTGAAGGCAGACGTTTAATTGCTTAACGACTGAGCCACCCAGGCACCCTGCTAGAAGACCTTTTAACTAAGGCATGCGTTTGCTTCAGTCAAGACATCTTAGATGCCTCCTGTTATTATTAATAAGAGCTAGTATTGATTTGTTATCTCCTGTATGCTAACTCCTTAAAGCAAAAGTCAGTCCTTAACCATGGTTAGGATCAGCTTTGCACTCCAGAAAGAGATGGATAAAATGAGAGTATATACTGCATATGGGGAGAGAGAGAATGACAGAGACAAGGAGACAGAGGAAGAAGGGAAGAGACAAAGAGAGAGAGACATGAAAATAAAGGCATTTTATTCCATTCTCTCTAGGTGGATGTGACAGAAATACATGAGATCACATCTGCCCTCAAGGCACTGAGAACCTCGCTGCGTTGGGGAGGGAAGGGAATGGACCTCAATAATTGGCAGTAAAATACTCTGTTTTCTGTTGCCTTGAAGTGCAATAAGAGATTTCAAAAAATAAACAAACACATAAAAGAAACTGCAGCAGTGTTTCTTAACAGTAGTGTTGGAATTTGTGGCAAAATTGTTCTTCAGTTTTACAGGACTGCCCCATGCATTGCAAGATGGTTTAAATCCCCAGCCCCTGTCTTCTAAATGCCAGTTTTACCCACCTATTGTGTCAAACAAAATTTAATTTAATTTAGTTTAGAATGTCCCCACACATTTACTTGTTTTCAAATTCCAGTGTTCCAAAAAGTCTTAGTTTTTGGTTTGTGTTATTCAACTTATCAATATTGAAAACTTCATGAAGAAATAGTACCATGAATTTCCAAAACCCTTAGGCATCTTTGACTCCTTTCTTTCTCTCACCTCCCACATGAGATCAATCAACACATTGCATCTGCTCTACCTTTAAAACTATATTCACTTCTATCCTTCACTACCACACTATGTCATATAAGCTCCCCACCATCTCTTACCTGAGTTACTGCAGTAACCTCCTGTTAGGGACTAAGTGATTGTGTCCCCCCCGCAAAATTCATATTTTGAATCCCTATCCCCATTGTGATGGTATTCGGTGATGGGGCCTTTTAGGGGGATGATTAGGATTAGATAAGGTCATGAAGGTGGAGCCCTGGGATGAATTGTGCCTTGTAGGAAGATGCAAGGAAGAGACTGCTCTCTCTCCGTGAGTGTGCACACACACTGAGGATAGGCCATGCGAGCACACAGCAAGATGGCGGTCGCCTACAAGCTAAGAGAAGAGTGCTCAGAATAAAAACCTTGCCAGCACTCTGATTTTGGAATTCCAGTCTCCAGAACTGTGAGAAATAAATTTCTGTTGTTGGAGCCACCCACCCTGTGCTATTTTGTTCCGGCAGCCCTAGCAGGCTAATTCACCTCCCAACTAATCTCTCTGGTGCCCTGTTTGCCTTGTTCGGTCCATTCTCAGCACAGCAGTAACAGTGAGCCCAGTAAAAGCGTCAATAGTTATATCATTTCCTCCTCAGAGCACTCTAATGACTTCTTTTGTCATTAGAGTTAAAAACAAGGTCCTTACTTGACCCTTCATGACTTGGGCCCTGTGAACACTTTGAAACGGCTTTTTAATATCCTTTCCCAATTTCTCTCCCACAACACTGGTTTGCCCCTCCTCCGATGTGCCAGGTTTGTTCAGGCCTCGGGGCCTTTGCTGTTCCATTTGTGGAGGGACATTCTCACTCACTCTTTCACTCAAGAAGCCCTTGACTCAAATGTTCTTGGCCACCTTAGCTCAAGTGTCAATGTCCTTTCCTTCCATGCATCTACTTCCTATCTCCTTCTTTACTTTTTCCTTGTTACTTGTTGCTTTTTTTTTTTGCCATATTATGCATTTTACTTATTTATGTTGTTTCCTGTGGGTCCTCCTCCCATATAAAAGCTCCATAAAACAGGAGTTTCTTTTCCTTGTTGTTCACTGTTATTTACCCAGTATCCAGAATGGTGCTTCTCAACTTTTTTTCCCACTGTTGTTCCCCTAGAAAGACTTTTTCAGACATTTGTCCTTATAGCTTCACTACCTTATTGAGTACCTAGAACATAGAGTATGCACCTAATAAAGACTGTTTGAATAAGTAGAGGCTATCCCTATTCAACAGGAGTTTATCGAGAATCTAGAACCTGAATAGAGACTGAAAGTACACATTGAATTTCATTAGGGAAACACTTCTCAGTTAGCAGAATATTAGGAAAAAAGATTGTCATTGAGTATTAGGGAACACGGAGAAACCATACTGAGTGTATAAAAAAAGTTTGGTCATGAAAAATCTTAAAAACAAATCTTGGGAGTTTGGACTAAAAGCTGAAAGCAAAAAGAAATTACAGGAATTTATAGAATGGAAGTAACATATTAAAAATTGTTTTTTAGGAAAACTGGCCTGGCAGCAATATGAAAGATGAATCAAAAAGAGGAGAGAATGAAAGTATGTAGTTTCACTAGGACAATGCCAGTAATTTGATGTTCATTGAACAGATGACAATTATAATGGGGAAGAATGGACAGAGGTGAGGGTACTTTTAAAGAGAACATGGCAGAACATTTTCTCACTAAGAGTCTCTGGTTTCAAGTAACAGAAACTGACTTAAACAACCAGGAAAGATATTGACTCCCATTGCTGGATATCCAAAAGTAATGCACCTATTGGGACAGACTTAATCTGGTTTTCCAAGCTCCATTTTCTTGAGATTTATTTGACTTAGCACTCCTCCATTTGTTGGCTTCATACCCAAGTTGGTATTAATATAATGACCTTCCTTCCCGATGTCATAGCCACACGGGAATATATCCTGAGAAAAAGCAAGGGAAAAAGAATTGCTTTTAAAAGCTCTCTCAGAGGGCGCCTGGGTGGCTCAGTTGGTTAAGCGACTGCCTTCGGCTCAGGTCATGATCCTGGAGTCCCGGGATCGAGTCCCGCATCGGGCTCCCTGCCCGGCAGGGAGTCTGCTTTGCCCTCTGACCCTATCCCCTCTCATGTGTTCTCTCTCATTCTCGCTCTCTCAAAATAAATAAATAAAATCTTTTAAAAAAAAAAGCTCTCTCAGAAGATAAAAGAAGAATTTCCCCCAGAACCCCCATTAAGTCTTTCCTTGAATCTCAGGGAGCTGAACTGGTTTGCATGACAATTGCTGAACCAACTGGACAAGAGGAGGAGATTCTTCTTAGACCATTCTGGGACATTCCTGGATTTAGGAGAGGATTTAACTTCTTCTGAGCCATATGGGCTACCTCGGAGAAGATGAGCTGACAGGTTAATCAAATGGACAGTGAGAAATGACCCTGGGACCTAGGGGAAATATCAGAGCTGGAAACAGATATTTAGATGTCACCCATATAGAAGTGAATGAGCTCACCCAGAGAGTGAGTGTAGAAAAAGGCAGATGATAAATCTTAATGCTCAGGTTGGAGGAAGGAGTAAAAAGAGAACCTAGCGGATTAAAAAAAAAGAGAGAGAGAGCTGTCAGATCAAAGGAGAGTAAACATAGTATAATAATGGCAGTTGAAAAAAATGCATGAAGAACATGTCAATGGTACAAGGAGATTATGGAGAAAAGAGCTCACAAAGTCAGGTTAGGGGCCAAAAAGGAATGAGAAGTTTGTAACAAAGTTATTACAAGATTCGTGAAAGATTTCCAAACAGTAGCAAAGGCCCATTTCAAGTTCTCAGCATAAATCTGCAATAGGTCAGGTCTGACTTCCTCCCGCAAGCTAATATGTACAGACAACAACAACAACAAGGTTGATTCCATCACTGGGGATGTGTTATTGGGTTTGGAAAAGACAAAGTACAGACAGAATTTAGAGTCCTAGTTCAGCAATATTAAGTAGCCGACTATGAAATTTAAAGTGGAGAGGGACTTGTAAGCCAAAAGGTGCTAATGGACTGATTTCCCTTGCTTATTAGGGGACACAGCCAGCTTTTGGTTCTGTTTTAACTGGATCTGCAATATAACATAGCAGCCTTGCTAGCTCTGTGTCCTAGTTGGCGTTCCCTTGAAAGCAGAGCTTCAAATAAGGACTGGGGGTATAGGTAGTTTATTTGGGGGGCAAGTCTGGGAAGAAGAGTATGGGAAGTGAGATAGGTAGGTGATAAAACCCATAACGTGTATGTTCCCGAGTTCCGCCAGCTACAGCGAACGGGTCAGCGTAGTTACCAGCATTCCCCCTCAAGCTCAGGTGCTCGTGTCTTTGCCCCCCGTGCCCCAAAGCTTTCTCTGAAGTTCAGCGACAGACACAGCCTGGAATCGGCAGAGGTGTTGACAACCCTGGGGCAACCGTCCGCGGGTGGGAGATGGCACCGCGTCGGTAAGTGCCAGCTGTACCAGGGGGTTACCACTGTAGGCAACTACGACTGAGTCTGTCTGGGGACATGCAGAATTGTCCCGGCCGTGAACAGGGAGGACGCACCCGGGGGGGTTCCGAGAAAGCCCCGAGGCGGAAAAGCAAAGAGCCACGACTTCACGCGGCGGCGAAGCCCGGTGTCCCCCGCAGCTGCCCGGCACCGCCGCTCGGAAGTCACCGCTCACGGCGCTGTGAAGTGGCCATCGTGCGCCATCCCGCAGCGGCTCGCCCAGCGCTTCTCAGCCCGGCGCCGTTGACGTTCGGGACCAGACGATTGTCTGGCTTGGCGGCTGCCGCGTGCACTGTAGCGTGTTTCGTAGTATCCCTGGCTTTTTCTCATGAAAAAGTTGCCGCCCTGCCCAGTTGTGACCAAAAACCCCATCTATAGACATTGCCAAATGTCTGTCCTCAGGAAGGCAACACCGTCTTCAGCTGAGAACCACTGCGCAACACTGCGAACTTGGGCAAGTTGCTTCACTTCTCTAAATCTCAGTCTCTTATTTGTGAGACGAGGATAATATGGTAGTGGCCTCATGGGCTTTGGGGGAAGATGAAATGAGATGGGGAACCAGAAGCACTGAGCAGACAGAGTACCTGGTGCATAGTTTATGCTGAATAATAATAATAATAATAATAATGTAGAAAACCTCTATACTTCAGAGTGGTGTCTTTTTATGACTAGAATTCCAAGTTTATTTTCCCCTTCTTTGATGAAAAATAATGATAATAAGGTACTTATCCCTAATATCTGTTTCAGCAAATGAGTCAGAGGCTGAATCTCAATGCGAATAAATCAAAGTGAAAAAGGTCAGCATCAATCACTTTTGATCTTCTTCCATTACGAAACACCAATTAATGCTCTTAAGTTAAACATGACCATGTGTCATTTTGTTGTAGCTAAGTGATCACGGGGTGTGAAGGAAATAAAAGAACTCAGCTTAGAAAGTGAACAGAAAATTAGAATATTGTATTCAAGAATAATCCCGCAGAGTTTACACCTCATTATTCTACCAAATGCAGATTTAAAATGTACGTTTACTAAAACAGATTTTTTTTTAACACAGTCTGCAATCTCAGACTTAAAGGCATGAATATTTTAGGTTTATTAGCATAAACTGAATACCAGCATGCAAACACTGAAATGAATTTAAGGAAATTGTTAATGATTCATTACACAGAGTTATTAGATTTTTGTGTGATCGGAGCAAATGCATTAGTAAAAACAACTATGCACTGATGCAACGAAAAACCACTCTCAGGGAAAAAGTCATTAGTGTAATATAAAGGACGTTTTGCAGGGGTTCCTCCTGTATTTCCTTTGACTCAATCACAAACAGCTGTTGCCATCTGCCAGAGAGAGCCCTTGGCAGAGATATTTGACAAACCTCTGCCAAGCCCTCATGTGTTGAGAATGTCTACCCCCAGAACTCTCGGAGACTGAATATCGAGAAGTAGCAAACGAATCTCCAGTGAAACTGATTTATCTCATTCTTAAGGGATCATAGGAGAAAAATAAAACAACGTAAACATGAAAAGTATATTCATGGGAAATTGCTTTTGTGGCTTCTGCTTCTGTCTCTGAAACTTTTAGAGGGTGTGTGCTTTCACTCACAATAGACTCATTGTTCAAATTTATTATCGTATCATACCTACTTGTTAATGTGTCTTTGAACGGTTTCAAGTGCTTGTGGCAAGACATCATCATTTTTGTATCCTGGGGACCTGGCACAGAGTGTTCATAAATGATGAATGAGTGAATGAATGAATAAAAATGTCAGTTGGTCCAGTTCACCATGACTGGTATCACAGACCCTAAGATCAGTTAAGAACTTAAAATACCAGTCTAAGTGTTCACAGGGATATCTTCATGAGAACTATACCTCAGAACCACTGAACCTTTCTGTCATGGCTTAGCCTTCCTAGAATAGATACAGTCCGAGGCAGCAGGAAATGAGGCAATCATGTGTAGGCACTGAATGCTCAAGCCATGTGACATAGACCAGATCTACACCCGCCCCCTCCAAAAAAAGAAGTTAGGCAGTCTTCCAGATCAATGAAACAGAAAAAGACGTTTGCCAGGAATTTCCAGATTACTCAGGCAAAGTGTGTTCCTTTTTCTGCTTGAATTAATAGTATAATTGCCTCGGTTCTCCATTTGTCTATTCATGTTCAGACATAGCTTCAGATAAAATAATTTGAGGCAGAGTGTCCTAGGGGTATAAAAGAGATGGAGCCCAGAGACAAAGGAGGAACCTTCAAAATTAGCTCAGCTGTGTCACAGAACAACTTGAATGCATCCAGGTGGCAGTTTGAAAATTGTGAATCGAAACTGGATCTACACAAATGATTAGGAAATGCTTATTTGAATTTTATGAATAAGAATGGTAGCTATTTTCACAACGTGAAGCATTTGACTTTACCTTCACATATCAATATTTCAAAAGCATCTCTCTCGATGTTGACTGCAAAGAGGATTTCCTGTAAGAATTCAATCTGGAAAGCTTAAAAGAAATGGTGGTGAAGATGAAATGTTTTTAAAAACTAAACATAAGTAAGAATACGGTCTCCCAGGAAATGATTTTGAAGAATAAAAAAATCAAATTAAGTACAGTAGAGTCTCACAATGATGTTATCTCTAAAGCCCTGGCTCTGAGATCATGTTAGAGATGGAATGGTATATGGAAGAGTGCCTTCTGGGGCTCCCATTATCTGTCTGTGTTATATTTTATCCAAGACAACTCAACCGCTAACGAACTCCAGATTATGACTGATCACAGCAGAGTTCTAAAATCTGATAGAAAAATAAACAGGCACCACATAAACTAAAATAAAATAATCTGTGAAAAATCTTTGTAAACTGCAACACAGCATGCAAATCTGAGTTATTATGGTACAGAAGGCTCATTGGAGTTTGTTTTTTTTTAATAAAACAACATCACTAATTTCGAGAACAAAACCTCATTAAATCTTTTAACCTGATTTTCCTTTTTAATTATTGGAAGCTTATCGATTTTCTGCGACTAGATTTCTTTCCTGAAACTAGATCTCTCCCTGCTGGGATTGGATTTCACAGAGACTACTGAGATGCATCACCTCTGGAACTGTTTGAGTTAAGGAAGATGGGATTAGTCTACCTGCGTTAAAGGAATTTACCATAGAAAACACAGAACAGGAAAAAAAAATTAGTGAAAGGAAAGCAAATCAAGATCACTATGGACTTTCGAGTACTGGTAGTTAAAACTGTAGCGAGGGTCCCCTTGCTTACTTGGAATTCTATTCTGGGACCTTGAAAAGAATGTGCACAGACCTCCTTTGAGTCAGACTTGGGACATAAAATGAAATGATTCTGTTGTAGTAAGCTAAATGACCTGCAAAATAATTTTTTTCCCTGTAGACTTAATCTTTTTTCCCCAGACCTAATAGTTTAAAAATGATATGTAAAGCTGATATAAGTTAAAAAAAAAAGTACATAAATGCTCATGCATTTTAAAAATAGTCTCCAGGAGTCATAAGACTGTAGTGAATGACATTATAAACCAAATTGTCAATGATATTTTTTGCTTTAATGTTCTTATTTGTTCTTTAGGAATTGCATTTTTTTCTTTCAGAGTTTGCTGCTCTGAGAGGAAAAAGTGTGCTTTTAGATGTCTCATCAGATTAAATAATTTTAATATTAAATTCTTTTGGAAAATTTGTCTGCAAATATTTTGCGTCTCCCATCAGTTTAAAAAAAATGAGCATATCCTCAGTTGATGTATATTAAAACATTTATAAAAAAATAGATAACTTAAAGATGTTTAAATGAAAGTATTTGATCTTAAGAAGAAATAATTAACTCCATATCTAGGATATTTTTTATAATTACCTTTGATGGACTTAAGAATAACACATCCCATTCAGCCATTGCTTCATTATTTGTTATTGTTTTCACTGTGTCCTTGGGCTTTCATCACTTTGTAAATTGCTTTTAGACGCCTATGTTGCTACCCTGAGTCCCATCTGGGAGATTCTATACTTTGAACACATTATGATGCAGTTTGCAGCAATTTTGTCTCAGCAGAGATCAGTCTTTCCTACTAGTATCTAGTCAAATGCAATTTGAATGAAATTTAGTGGGTTAATCAAATTCTCCTGACAAAAACTTTGTACAATTAAGTATTTTATAAAATGAGAGGTCTATTTTTATACACTTAAATTTCTTTATTCAGAAATTTGGGTCACAATATTATTTTAGTAAGGTATACTTGGGAATATCTGTTTTCATTCTTACCAGTTTCACTTTCTTTTCAATTTTTTAAATAAACAAAAAGATCAAAGGACTCACCAGTTTATTGATACTGGGTGCTACAGTTCCCAAAATACGCTTTAAGATGAGGATTAAGAAAATGGCCAGAATTGGAAACCTCTTACCTTTTTGTTGTTGATGTTGTCATTTAAAATACTTTAAACCATATTTAATAAAAATAAATTCACTCAAAAATGTTTAAATACATAGTGTTATATTGTTACCACAATAGGAAATGGTATGGAGAAAATTATATTTCAAAATGATTCTGAGTGATCTCATACACACACACACACACACACACCCCACCCATGACTTTTTTTTCCAGAGCCTAAGAACCTATAGTCATGTGGTGGTCCTACAATTAAGAATAATCTTGGGAAGTACAAAAGATTGAAATGCGATCTTCCAGTCACGTATGACTTAACCCCAAACATGGTCCAACAATGTACTCTCAACTCCTGCAATGAAAATGTATATAAATATATTTAAAAATCAAATGAAAATTTTTAGAATCAGGTAGTCATTACAATGTGATTCACATATGAGTTTTGCTTTGCTTTCTGTGGATAACGCAAGTTGGAGGTGTATTCTATTTTTGACCATATTTCTGATTAAGTTTATTTGGTCATAGTAAAGGAGAATTCAATGAATACTCTTCAATACTTAGCCCCTTTTATTTAATGGATTCTTTTTTCAAGTTTTAGCCACAGCTGAATGAGGATGGGGTCTTAGTTGCTACTCTCATAATGAGAGGAAGAAAGTACATTCTATCAAATGTTCAAATGTGCCTATTCTTAGGTTTTATTCTAACTAATTTAATAACATTAAAAATTAATCTTCTCCACTCTTTAGGGAAGTGAAAATTTTAGATGAAGGATTGGAGATATGATTTATATGGGTACTTAATTATTTAATTATTGATGTCCACCGCTGCTCCTAGGGCTGTAAATCAGAGTAGATAGGGCCTGGTGCTTTGTGACAGTGACTGGGCATGTTGAAATCTGTGATGGGTCACTTTAAAGCACAGGTATTACCCAATCTCTTAGTGTAAGCAACATCCCAGGGGGAAGGGAAACCATCTTTCTAAGGGTGGATGGTATATTTCATCAGACTTTTGCTACAGACAGTTTTCTAATTTATTACATCAACTTCGTTTCTAATGTACCAAGTATCTCCCTCCCTTGTTGCTCACCCATCTCTGCTGATTTAAGAAGAGACAACCAAGAAAGCTACCTCCGTTCTTCAGTTTCACCTGCTCCTTACCTTCCTGCTCCCCCGGCTCACTTCCTGTTTGAAGACAGCTTGTTGCTGGCACCTCACTGCTGACTTCCGCAGCCGACCTCAGCAAACTGTCCCTGGCAAAGCCTAATGCACTTGGAGGTGCCGTTCAGAGGTCACCTAGGGTTTGACCTTCGCCTACCGAGCTTCTAAAACACCTTCCTCTACACAGTGGTAGCAAGCTCAGACACAGAATGATCTGTGGTAGCATTTTCTCCCTCTGAAAGTCTTTTCAGGATTTGAGTAAATTTCAAGAGGCAAAGTAAAGAAATTGGGAGCAACCAACTGGAGATTAGAAACCAAAAGTAGGTTTGGATTAGGAAGATTTTAGCCACTGACAACAGCCAAACTCTGAATTCTCAACTGTTCTTGAGTAAATGGTGAAAAGGAAGGTCATAAAGATTAATCATTTCTGACCATAAAGTAGGTGTTCATTTTATTGGCCACCAGATACTTATATAATTCTTTCTCCTTCTTTCTTCCTCCACACTCCTGTTCAAGAGCGAAGGCACCAGAGAAAAGGAGGAGGTGGAATGGGGAGGGGCAGAGGCCGGCACACTGGGTGAAAATGCTAGTTTCACATTGTCTGCCCCTGTCAGCTTCCTGTGCTTCTGTTGTCTTCCCCCACAAACTTCCCTATTTTTATTGTCAGACTGAATGAACTGGAACATTCTCTGGAGGATCTTTGCCTATTTCACAGGCTCTCTCTTAATAGACAACTACTTCATCATCATTTTAGAAAAATGGTGGTAAAATGATCAGGCTTTTTATATACTCTCCTTAATTTAAACTATATATACTTTCCTTAATTTAAACTTTGTCAGTGTGAGGGACTTTGTAACACCTCTTCCAGTTTCCTCCCCAGATTTCATCTCTTTTTGTAGTTGCCATTGTTCATCAAAGCAGAGGAAGATCATCCTCCATGTTCATTATTTGGAGGAAAAAAAATGGTAGCCTATTTATAGCCGAGAATTGTTGCGCTGTAGACAAATGGGGAGGGGCTATCATCTTGTGCCAAGGCTCCATGACCAGGCAGGAGATGATGGTGTGCCCAGTGATTCCAAGGACTGCATGATGGGGTACATCACTCTAATTATCCTGATTCATTAGCCGTTAATTCTGTCAGGAATTTTTGACAGAAAACCAACACATCAGAGATAAAACTGAATGCATTAATTCTGGTCCTTTAAGCCTAAAATATTAACATAGCAACCAATCTGATGGAGGGGACCGTGCTGAGGGGGAGGGCCTCGTATCACAGCTGCACAATTGCATGTTGTAATCACCGCTGTTATCTTGTGTGCTTTATATTCAGTAGTTCTCTGATAGTCTCTGTGCTGAGCACTGCATATTGATTTGGGGAAAAGTAAATTGGTTTCTGAATACATGAAGCCTTTCTGGTATACTTAGAACAATTCACTTCCCTTTTTTTTCTCCTCTGATTTATTTTCTAACTGCAAATGTCATGTGACTTGCTTATTTTTAACTTTTTTATTACATAATTTATCAGGCAGGCTATTTGATGGGCTTAACATGCAAAAAAAATTAAGTTAAATTAGCAATGAATTTCTTCTTCATAAGAGCCTGATTCAAAACTCACATTCAAATGTTCTGACACAGTATATGGGATGTTTATGTAAATCATCCTACTCAGACATCTAAAAGGTACAGGGGAGCAGTGATTATGTTAGAAAAGCAGCACTTTGATTCAAACATGAGGCCTTTCAGTTGTTGGAAACCTCAGTGTTTTCTGACAAGAGACTTCAGACTGTAGATATGCCCTGAGACCCTGAGTATTACTGCTGCCTGCCATTCATGTCCCCCTGACATCTCTATCCCCCTGAGGCTGGGTGGTGGGAAGTGCATGCTTTCATGAGGGCAACTGGGCTGCTCACTCTCCATGAAAAGGGCTGGAGAGCAAGGAGTGTCTTGGGGACAGTGTCAGTTAGGGTCCCCTCCCTCCATCAGTGGGCTCCATTTGAGCCACCCTCTCCAATCTGGGAGGACACAATGAGCTAATGGATGTCATCGAGCTTAAAAAGAGCACCCTAAGGGCTAAATTCTCTCCTCTGATAGGATAGGTAGCTGCCATTTATTGAGTGCCAAATGCACCAGGCGTGATGCTGGATACCTGATATAAGAAGCTCATTTAATCCTTAAACAACCCTGCAAGATAGGTTTTGTTATTATTCCCATGTTAGCGATCAGGAGACTGAGGCTTAGGAAGGTAAAGTTACTGGCCCAGTCTTACATGGCTAGAAAGAAGTAACGCAGACTCTAACTCATGTTCTAACTCAGGCATACCCATCATTGCTCTCGACTATTCCCCAGGCTCCCTCCCAACCAGATGTCATTATGCTGAGCAGGCAGTTGGTACCTCATAAGACGACCCCAGGATCTGGCATCCAAAGACCTGTGCTCACAGGATGTTCTGCCTCTTTTTAGTACATGACCAGTGTGTCAGGCTGTTCCCTCGCCCCTGGCTGGTGAAACGGGGAAATTAGACTGACCGCAAAGGACAGAATCAAATCCGTTTTCTAAGCAGAGTACTTGGTATATAATAGGTGCTCAGTTAATGTTTGTTGAGTCTGATTCTTGTGTGACTTAATTCTATCAAGAAAATATATTAGTCTATTTTATATAGCTTCGCATTAAGTAGCATCTTGATAACATCTCAGCTCATCTTTAACTGCAACTTAAGAAAGTCTCAGTATGCCTTTGAGAGCATAATTTTCTACTTCACTCTTATCTTGTACATAGATACTAAAGCATCTGCTTCCACATTTAGACCTCACATTCTCAGCCAGACGTGCATACATATGTTAGGAAGATGAAGCACAAGTCCCCACAGCAGGAACCCGGTGACAGGTTGTTGAACTGAATCTTGGGTTTGTCAGTGAGCTTCGCCCACGATTCCGTTTACACACACTTATTTCCCCATCCAGCCTCCTTGGTCACCCAGGGTCTTGTTCTTGGCTGTGTGGGGCTCCTTCTAGCTTAGAGCTCACAACACCTCACCGTGCCCACTTCAAGAAGGAGAAGGTGTTGGCAGTGTAGCTGGAGTGGGAAGATAGGTTGCACAGGGTGACAGAAAGAGAGACAAAGGTCAAGGAGAGAGAGGAGGTACACGCAGGGACACCGTTGGCCTCCCTGAGGTGATAGGCTGCCTCTGAACACAACAGAGTGGGGTGCAGTTGTGTGCTGTGAGAACATGCCTAGCCTTTGTGACACTGGAAAAAGCTTCACAGAACCGCACATCTCAGGACCTTTGCAAGTGCGCTGTTGAAATGCTCTCACTCCAGGCGAGGCAGCTGGTGTCTTCTCCTCCAAAGCCTCTCTGACTTCTCTATTTAAAGTAGTCGTTAGGGGCACCTGGGTGGCTGAGTCATTAAGTGTCTGCCTTCGGCTCGGGTCATGACCCCAGGGTCCTGGGATTGAGCCCCACATCGGGCTCTCTGCTCAGTGGGGAGTCTGCTTCTCCTTCTCCCACTCCCCCTGCTTGTGTTCCCTCTCTCGCTGTGTCTCTGTCAAATAAATAAATAAAATCTTAAAAAAAAAATTAAAAAAAAAAAGCAGTCGTTATCACTCCCATGACATGGTGTCATCTTCGTGGCACCTTATCATGATCTGAAATTAAATTGTTTATTGAGTTACTTGTTTTCTGATTTGTCATCCCCTTCTAGAGTGCAAGCTTCTTACTGCTCTCTCCCCAATGCCCAGATTGACTCCGAGTATATTTATGAAATGAGTAACTATTACCAGTGACATTTCATCCCCTTTTAGGCTGTTAATTTCCTCCTTATTCTAGGAGATCTCCACTTCGATATCCCATATTTATGCAAAGCCAGGCATCAAAAATTGAGTTACAAATCCTCTTTTCAGTTCCTACAAGAGCCAAGATACATCCTATCTCACAGCTTTGGCACGGTGTTCCCTCTGTCTGGAACATCAACTACTCAACCCCCTCCTTCTCCCATCACATTCTTTGCTATTAAGTGGCTGACTGCTTCTCATCCAAATACGATGTCATTCCTCAGAAAGGACTTCCCTGATCACCCCAATCAACCAATCCCTCATTATTTTCTATCAGAACAATATAAATTTTCTTTTCTTTTTTCACATAACACATTAATTTCAGGTGTACAGCATAATGATTCGATATTTGCATATATTGTGAAAGGATAACCACAATAAGTCTAGTAAACATTCATCACCCCATATAGTTACAGATTTTTTGTAACAAAGGTACAAACTTCCAGTTATAAAAGTAAGAAGTCCTGGGGCGCCTGAGTGGCTCAGTCATTAAGTGTCTGCCTTCGGCTCAGGTCATGATCTCAGGGTCCTGGGATCGAGCCCCACATCGGGCTCCCTGCTCGGTGGGAAGCCTGCTTCTCCCTCTCCCGCTCCCCCTGCTTGTGTTCCCCCTCTCGCTGTGTCTCTCTCTGTCAAATAAATAAAATATTTTTTAAAAAAAGTAAGAAGTCCTGGTGATGTAATATAGCATGGCGACTACAGTTAATACCACTGTACTGTATAATTGAAAGTTGCAAAAAGAGTAGGTCTTAAAAGTTTTCATCACAAGAAAAAAATTGGATTTCTTTTGCTTGTTTGTTTTCGTTTTTCCATTCAGTTACTAATTTGTTTCTTATCTATCTCCCCCACTAGACTCTAAGTTTCATTAAAGCAGAGACTGTGAATATTTTATTTTATAATGCATGCTAAGGACATAACACATTGCCTAAAACACAATGCCTAAAACATAGTGGGTACTAAATGAATTGTTGAATGAATGAATGAATGATTTTAAGTCAGTCACTCACATTTGGATTAGGAGACAAATCTTCCACCCAGATTTATTAATTGCTGTAACTCCTTACCTATTTTAATTTCTAGATAAACTCTCCCTCTGCTAAAGGACAAGTTAAAATTCTACTTTGTCCATGAGGCTCTTCTAAACATTCCAACCATAGTCACCTTTCCTTTTGCCAGTCTAATTCATTTAATTCACCAACTGGTGCCAAGGGCTATAAGAGATACAAAGATGCACCAGGTATGATTCCTGACCTCAAAGAGGTTTGAATATTTATCACGTACTTTTGGATTTGAGTGTAATTTATATGTGTCAAATGAATAAATGAATGAGCTTAATTATTGCTTTGTTGACCTCTCAACTCATTTTTCATATTAAACACAACACACAACTTCTTCCCATAATCTTCCTGGGAAGGCTCAAGAAAGATCATCTTTCCAGAAGAATTGAGAGAGCAATCTATTCTCAGTGCAGAACTGATGCTGAGAAATGAAGTAGCTTCCCAGCATCTCCTGAGTCTGGTTTGCACTCCACTAACTTATTACATTTAAATGAACTTCCAGAAAACACACCCTCTTGGCTTTAAATGCAAACACAAAAACCTTTCCTAAGCCAAAGGTGAAGGTTTTTCATTAGCTATTAGATGAAATGACATCCTTTCACTTTTCTTTTTCTCCCCCAGGTTTTTCATGGTCATAGAAGGCAACGTTGTATTTGTGTCCCCACTAATTTGAAACCAAGTTTGAAATCAAATTCAGATTTTTTTTCCCTTGCTTCGTCCATTCCATCCAATCCTTAAAAAAAAGTTTTGTGTCTGTAGTATAAAAACAGGTAGCTAATGTGTGGGAAATGCCGTCAGTCTGTTGGCTGTCTGTCTATATGATGCTCCACCAGGTTTCAGTGATTTTTCTCTGCATTGATAAATGGAGCAGCTGTTTTGGAAGTGTTTTGGCACAACTGGTGGGCCACCAATTTCCTATAACATTGCTCACCTTTACTCTTTCCAGTGCTACTTTCTAACACCCCCCAAGTGCAGGCTACTACCTCTCGTTCTAGTTTCTCCTCCTTCTTTCTGCTCTGCCCATCTCAGCCACACGATCAAATTCCAGTCTCCTTTAGGTGTGTGACCTCCAGATCAGTCCTCTTTCCTAGCTCATTGACTCAGCCTTCCAACGAACAGACATCAGGAAGCTCACCATCCGTCCGCATCTCCTATAATGTTCTGGTTATATTTTCCACTTAACTAAAACCATCCTGTTTGTCACCCTCTGCTGTTCACTCACTCATTCCGTTGTTCAGTCTCCTCCTTAAATCCTTCAACTGGTCCTGCCCATCCCACCTGCATCATATACCCCAGAGCCAAGCACTTCTTGCCAACATCACTGCTACAACTTCATCCCAGCTGCAATCTCCTCTTTCCTACACTTTGTTAACAGACTCCTGGACCAGGCCTCCCTGAGCCTCCTGACAGACCGCCTGCTGCATGGTGACTACAAACAACTCTGCAGATGTTCTTTCTAAAACCCAAGTCACGTCATGTCACTCCCCTGCTTAAAATGTTCAGGCGCCTTCCATTTGAGACCATGACGAAATCCCAACTTCCTACCTTGGCCTGCAGGGTCCTGTGTGAGCTGACATCTCCCGCCCTCTCACCTCTTGCTCTGTCAATTCATTCTGGGCACGCTGGCCTGTCTGGCTCTTGAGAAACGCCAAGCTCCTTCCCTTCTCAGGGCCTGGGACTTGCTCTTCCCGACCTTTGCAGTCATCTTTCCCCGAATCTTCTCCACATGGCTTCCTGCTTCTCAGGATCTCACAATCACTTCAGATGTCTCCCCCAGGAGGCCTTCTCTGGCCTCTCTAGTAAGCAACATCCCTCTCCACTCTATAGGATGGATCCAGAAATCGTGCACTTGGTGTTTCTAATCTGTGTCCTTGGCACATAGCCGCGCGCATCAGGGCTAAGTCCAATTTTCCTGCAGAAATACTGTGATGCATTTGAGGTCCTTCTCTTCAATGACATTACACTGCTCTCCTAGATAAGCAAAAGCAACACATCTTTCTTTTTCAGTGCTTCTAGTGTTTTTTTTCAATATGAGAAGCAATAAAAGGCTTTAAGCCCTTCTTTATTTTTAAAGAATTGGTTCCCAGATAGCATCTTTGATATGTCTAAGGAAACTATAGATAAGGAAAATAATGAAATCTGACTCTATATTAACAGAAGGGATACTAAAAAGAAAATTAAGTTTTTCTCAAAGAATTTGAATGGTGGGAAAGTACATCAAGAGAGCACATACTTCAGGACCAGCCAAGCATTTCATGTCATTCTAAAGATACCTCAGGTACCCCTATGGACAAGAGAAGAAACAAAGGGCCAATCTCTCTGGCAAAAGAATATAATGACTATTGTTATAGGAAAGAGAGAGGAAGAGATGATTTTGTTGTGTATTATACCGGATTTCAAAATACATGTGGTTTCCTGCTAGAAACTTAATTTCTAGTCTCATCTCAGAACAGCTTGGGCTGGGCTGTCATAGATTTCCTGTGCCCCTCTCTGATAATATGTGTATAAAAATAGAAAACAAGAAGAAAACACTTCTCAGCCAAAAATATATCATATTGTGTTTCAAGTGGGAGGTAAGAGAAACAAAGGCTACACCATTAGTTAAATCTCTATTACACATTCAGTTTTTATGCCCCTCAGAGTAGCTTCCTAACAGCTACTGGTGCATAATGCTAGAGACCTGTTGGAATGAGCCTCTATTTGGCAAGTGTGATCCAAGCATCTGGAGAAGATCCCTGTCTTGCAAAACAAGTAGGGAAAAAATCCAAAGCAGGTCTGCAATCTATACGGAAAGTAGTATGAAACCATTTTTTTGGGGGGGGCAATATAAGGACTACCATATCATAAGGCCTGGAAATGGGGGTCTTTCTTGCCAGTCTGCCACTAGTGTGGGAACCACTAATGGATCCAATGAATCATGTTTTAGCTATCTCATCAATGGGATCCTTTAGAATGCTCAGCAAATAAAGTTTCTATTATTCACCCATCTTTGACTAGCTACTGTACACAGTCCACATCTTGTTTGCTATGCCTATGACAAGAAGTTCTTAATGATAAACACCATTGTCAAGAGTTTTTCATTATTTAGAATTTTAATTATTATAGGTATTTGGAGAAAAAAAATTTCTCAGATGTGCTCAATTACTTCTGCTATCCCGTAGGTTAGAGAAGGATGCATATGGAATGAAATTGCATCAGATCAGATTGGAATGTTTTGACAGCAAGATATGGCAAAAGGTTACCATGGTATAAAGCAGGAGAGCATAACAAGTGATTTGGCAGCAGAGGTACAACCTTGAATTACAATGAATAGAGCAAGTTGGCTATTAAAAATGGATAGCTGTTAATAAAACTGCATTTGATTAGATGAAGATTTGGGGGATAATTTCTAATGGATCATGGTTCTAATACAGCCAAGTGGATTTTTTTATTTCAATTTATAATGCCCACTCTTTGGTGGACCCTCCAGACATGTGTATAGCAGCCCAACAGAATACAAATAGGTCAAATTGTCAAGAGCGCCCATGTCCATTTTTATCAGGAAAGTCCTGATTTAACAGATGTGCTTTGTGTAATGCCTCAAAAGACAACAGGTTTAGATTTTTTCTGAATCAACAGAAAGCAAAATTCCAGAGCCTTACATTTCTGTGTAAAATTCTCCTACTCTCATCCTTGACTAAAGGACAACTCAGATCATTCAATCTTGACTTTAGAATAAGACATCCTTCTTTAAGACTGAAAGACAATTGAATGGAAATCCAAGGGAATGGCAAAGATGTGTTATTTTCACTATTTTAAAAGTAAGAGTTTTTAAGAGGGATAAAAAACAGTGTGTGGGTGGATTTGAAATGGGTTAGATCAGACTTGAGAGGATGTCATTGATAAAACAAAAGAAAATAAGATAGTTATCATGCTATCGAGCACCAATTTCAAAGTGTTTCATGTCTTCTTTTCCAATGCTCAAAATATCCTTTTAAAAGGAAAGTAAATTTTATCCCCATTTTACAAATTAGAAATTAGATCTCAGTGTGAAAAAGCCATCATAATAAGAGAGTAAAATGATCAAAGATCAGAAACAGTGCTTTTTAACATTCTTTTATTACCTTCCATCAGATATTTCTGGGATAGCTATATAAAATAATCACGAACTATCTCAATGTCCCCTTACCACTGTTCCAACCCCAATATTCATTTTTTCCCAATACTGCCCATCCCTACTTCCCAGATTACATATCGTGCCCATGTGTAAAACTACAGATACACAGAAAACAGTTTAGTGGTTAAGAGAAAAAATATATCTACATTAATATATTTAAAAGAAACCTATTTATGTTAAGGTCATTAAGTATGTGAAAAATGTTCATCTTCAATAAAAATTTTAAAAAAGCAAAGACACGAGATATTTCTCCACTATTAGAATCACAAAATTTTTAAAAATTAATAACAACTAGTTTTCACAAGGATGTAGGAAGAGGGGAGATCTTATGTTGTACATTGGTAAAAATACAAATTGGTATCACTCTCTATTGACAGTATCATTGAAAAAATATTATATGGTACTATGTGTACACATAAACATACATATCATATCTATATACATATATACACATATGTACACATACATACATATTTTGTAGCACTATTTTCCTCAGGGGAAAAAGATGCGCAAATATGGAAGGGTATCGCTTTCTTAAAGGACTGCTATAATGTATTTTTTAATATAAAAATTTGCAGAACACTGTTTCTAAGCCAATCTACATTAAGAAAAGAAACATATACATTAAACAAACAACTGCATGTATATATATAGGAACTATACAAACTAAAGTGTTAACAGCACTTACTTTGGGAATAGTGGTTATCTGAAGAATTATGTTACATTATTTTCACATGCTAAAATTACTGTGAATTTTAACTTCTTTGTATGTGCTTCTCTATTTTTCAAATTGAGTATATATCCCAAACCATATTATGTCTTTGAGAACTATATAGATCATGAGTGTTGGAGTCAGGTAGACACAGATTGGGTCCTAGCTCCATCACTCAAGCATCTTAGATTTCCTAAATCTTTATTTCTTCGGCTATAACACAAGACTAAGCTTAGTTCTTATGTCATGAAATAGGAAAGATTAATAAGATAATGCAGAATGATTCATGAAAATGCATACTGTAATAAAAAGAAAGCTCACGGTGCCTGGGTGGCTCAGTTGGTTAAGCCACTGCCTTCAGCTCAGGTCATGATCCTGGAGTCCCGGGACCAAGTCCCTCATCGGGCTCCCTGCTCGGCGGGGAGTCTGCTTCTCCCTCTGACCCTCCCCCTTCTCGTGCTCTCTCTCTCATTCTCTCTCTCTCTCTCTCAAATAAATAAATAAAATCTTTTTTAAAAAAAGAAAGCTCAGTAGATATTAGTTATTATTATTATTATTTTATTATTATTTTTCATTCGAAGTCCAGATTTATCTGCCATATCAGACAAATTTTAATCCCAGCCCATTCTTAAACCAGGTAGGATCCTTGTCCCCCTTGTTCTCTTAGAAGTTTGCATTTGCTCTTAGATTCCATTTACTTCTCCACCCAAAAAACTATGCTTTCCTTTGACTTGCCTCTTCACTGAAAAACTTGTCTCTGGGTCCCTATTTTCCAAATTTTTTTCAGATAAAATTGCCCCACCACCCTCTGCTCATCTACTGCAGCTCATTTCATTGGAATTCTATCCAAGTCAGAACTTCAAACCACTCTGCTCCTTGTTATTTCTGACTGACCTTTGCTTCCTAACTGAAAGCTGAGTTTTGCTCTTTATTGGAGAAGGACCCAGGGAGGGCCCCGGGATCTCAGAAAACTTGTTTCCCCTATGATATCTATAAAATAAGAAAAAGACCACCTTATAAAATATTGCACAAAAAGCATCAATGTAACCACAAAAATACTATGCTCCGGAACCATGACTGAGCTAATTATGGAGGACAAAGACAGAGATGGTCCTATTTTGGAAAATATTTTCATATTTCAAGTATGTTCCTTAAAATCTTTAATGGAACAGTTTCACTATTTCTTTTCTTTTCTTCTTTTTTTTTTTTTTGGAACAGTTTCACTGTTAATTAGAACACAAAACTAAAGTCTCCCAGTCTCTGCAATCTGCCCTTGCCACGTTAGGTGCTCACAGAAATGGCCCTTCTTCTTGATTCTGCGTGTAGACTTCTGGTGCTAATAAGAGAAGGAGCCAAGTGGGAATGTGAGGAATGAGTGCTCTATGAAATCACCAGAATTTTAATTCTTTTTTCTTCTGAGTAACAATATACTATATGATTGTTCAGCCAAGATTTCTCAAAAAAATACATGGTTTTGTTAATTTTCTTAGAGTTAATAACTGGGAGATATACAGACAAACACATATGTTTGCCTCCTGACTGTAACATAAAATAATTTCCAGGTATAATGAAATAGTCCATCTTGTTGCAATAAAAAGCAAGGAAACCAGGGCAGTGAGACTTGATGCTTTCAGTAGTTTATGTCCCTTAAGACCTTTCATGGTAATAATCATTCCACCTGCTATTTTGGTGGCGCCTGATGGCTTGCAAAGTACTTTCCATATATTTTTTCATTCAAGGAAAAAGAAATGCATATTCTATAAGGGCCATTCCTGAGAGAAAATAAAATGTCAAGTAAATGAAAACTATTCCTAGATTGAATAATTCAGGGAGCGGCTCTATCAAAATAGTGAACCACTTCATGAAAAACAGAGGAGCCAAAAAATAAAATAAAATCACCATTGCTAGTATAAATATGAACTATATGGGGCTTACTAAATCTTTTTCATTATGTTCATGATTCAGGGACTGTAATTTGTTCCATAGTTGTTGCAATTGGAAATAAAATGATAAATAGACATCTTAGCTCTCATGTACCCTGTGGAATTCCAGTGCTTTGCCCCCTGAGGCAAAATGCATATGTAGTATTTGACCCTGTAATGACTTTCCTTTGCCTTCTGATTCCCCCCCAAATCCCACTGCCTGACATGACACCTGCCCCATCTTTGCCTCTGTGTACCTTCTTCTCCAGCCACGCCGGAGTCCTCCCTTCGACAAGCATATGCACATCCTCGTCTCTGCTCCCCACACCATTCTTCACGCTAAAATAATCATTCTTCCTCCAAGATCTACTCTGAGTACTTCTTCCTCCCAGCTACTCTGAGCTACAATCTCCTTTCTTTGTCTTTCAGTGGTTCATACTTTTCTTCCATTCATTAAACAACTACTTAATGAGAATTGATTCCCCATGAGGCATCATTGTAGGGCAATGGAGATAAAGAAATGAAAATGAAAAAAAAAAAATCTCTGCTCTCAAAAAGCTTGCATTCTCTGGGGGAAGGACAGACAATAAACACAAACGAAATAGAAGATTACTTTGGAAGCCGCTAAGTGTTAGGAAGGTCTATAACAGGATGATATCAGAACGTGCCTGAAGGGGGGATGGATAGCTTAGATTAGGGGGTCAGGGAGAGCTTCACTGAGATGACATCTGAGCTGAGACCTGGATGAAAAGAATGAGCCAGCCCTGCAAAGATGTCCCAGGGAGAATGAATAGCAGCTGCAAGTGTTTTAAGGAGGGACCAAGCATGACAGTTTCCAGGAACAGAGAGAAGGGTGGTACGGATGGAAAGGTGGTGAGCAAGGGGAAGCTGGGTTGAGGTGGATCTGAGAGTGGGTGCCAGATCATGTAAGGACCTCCGCTTTGACTTTGAGTGCATCCAGGAGCCACGGCCAGGTTTTAGGCAGGAGAAGATAGGAGATGGTTTATAGTTTTTGAAAGATCTCTTTGTCTACTGGGCAGAGAATGGACCATGAGGGAGACCCAAATCAGAGCAAGGGAGACCGGTCGGGAGGTTGTTGCAGGTCAGAGGGTACAGTGAGGTTTCGAATGAGGTTGTCTGGTGAAGACGGAGAAAGGGTAACAGATTTGGGATCTATTTTACAGGTTAAGCCCTCAGGACTTACGGGTAAATTGAAGATAGAAGAGTAAAGAAACTCAAATGTGAATTCTATCATGTCATGATTAAGCTATTAAATATATGTTTGTATATGTGTTCCCAACAAGATTATAATTACTTAGCACCCAGAAATTAATTATATCCTACTTTTTTTGGTCAGAACTACAGAAATGAGGATGACCTTTTGCAAAAATGAGCACATAACAAAGACTTATTAACTTGAATCCAATTAATATTTTTATTTGTATTGGGGTCAGAAATAGTCCAGTCCAACTGACCATTGCAAAGCCAAGTGTCTCCCCTCTGTTTCTTTTCTGGATGCTGCCATCTGTCCTTTCACCTCCTGCTACTGTGGTAGTCTCTATAATTCTCACTGTGTGATTTCTTGGCAACCACCCTCTGCCAATTAGATCTCTGCTGCTGTAAGAGAGCCTGCTTCCTTGCTTACTGCACACCCCACTTACACAGCTCACTGTGGTCATTTATTCTGCACAAAATCTCTGCCAGGTCTTCGGCTGGGTGATAGGGTCCCAAAGATAAACACGAGAAGGCATGAGAAATCTCACTGTCTGGCCTTCACATAAGAAGTAGGTGGGAGAATCTTAGACCACATGTACACGTAAGTAAGAAAGGGAAGAGTTATACAGGAAAACACAGATTTGCTTCTCTTCTTTAGAGTTGAGTCCTCTAAGGGCTGCATAAAACGGAACTCCATCTGCTTGCTTGCCCTTTATTTCTCAATTTTTCTAGACACTATGTGCTTCAGGGTCCTAGAAAGGGGATCTTTTATCTCTCTGTGAGGAGCAAGAGAATTTAGCGAAGGTGTGTGCAGAAATTATTTGGGATTGCTTAGATAATACCACCTTTCTTCCCCCATCCTCTCTTCGCACAAACAAATGTCTTTTCCTGCATTTGAATGAATTTCTTTTCAATAAACACTTGTCAAATTACCCCTCCTGTGCATAAGACCCAGGAACAGTGCTAGAGATATAGGCCCTGTCCTCTAGCTCTTTGAAAAAAAGACATAAGACGAAGTAAAATGAAATCCATGCCAAATACACATCTGCACAATATGATGTTTGAGCACAAAAGAAAGGTGCTGCATCTGGAACAGATGGCTCAAGAAAGATGCCTCAGAGGAGAAGGAGCCTATATGGACATGGAAATGAGAGTGGTATTTTGAGAGGCTGAGAAGGAGAGTGTGGAGGTGCAGGACCAGCTGGAGCAAAAGCTCAGAGGCATCACACTGCACTAGAGCTCTGGGGAATGGTGTTAAGTTGTCTGGCTGGAGAACAAGAATCGGGAGGAGATACACTTAAAGTAAAATAGACGGTGTAAATGAATCCTATGTCAAGGTTGCAGAAACCTCCAATGCATGTTGGAAATTATTCGGTAGCCAACAGGGAGCTAGTGCAGGCTTTCAGATAGGGGAGAAACATGAGCCGATCCAGAATGAAAAAGATGATACTGGCATGATGGCCACGGGAGGGCCCTACTCAGATTTCCCTTCAAGACAATCTCCTGGAGAGTCGAGGTGGTTGACAGTCTCCAGCAGTCACTCCTTTGGGTTCACCCCAATGGTGAATACCCCAACGCCACTCTTCCTGACCAGCAGGCAACCTCCTCAATGGGAAACATTGGCTTGAGTACTTCCCATTAGCCTGGCTGAGACTATGTCAACCCTGTGTGGGTTCTGTGTGCTCAATCCTTCCTCCTCTCTCCTCTCACAGGTGTCAGGTCCGTGGGGCAGTCTGAAGTCTCCCCTTGTCTCTTCCTATGCTCCCTCTCCCTGTGCTCCCCACAGACAATGCCCCAGACAAGCCTCTTGCACACTTGCTATCAGTCTCCCAGAGAACCTGGACTGCCACAGTAGTGAAGTGAGAAGGATGAGCAGCCCTGACCCATGTTAGGGGTATTCTCCAGAGTCCCACAGACTGGTCAGCACCAGCAGGGCAAAAGGGAGAAGTATATGGGAAGGGAAAAGGAAGGGAACTCTTTCTATGACAAAAAGAAGAACAGGTTTTGCCTAATCATCTCCAATATCCTTCTGGGAGAGGGGATTGTGCTTATTACTCTGAAATCTTTCAATCGTCAATGTATTTTTCACCTAAGGAGGAGGGGGTGGATAAATATTGATCTTTTTGTCACTGCTGAGTCTTTGCCTGTGTTTTTTGTTTTTTTGGTTTTTTTCCCTTTTGGGTCCCTTAGTTGTGTTTATAGTAACTTGGTGTGGAGTTGACCTAGTAACTCAGGTCAAATAAGTGTTTGTTGTTGAAAGTTTGAGACATGTATGTCTTTTATTGGATATCAATAACATGAAATAACAATTCAAAATTTTCTAAATAAAAAATACTACAACCATTTATTCACATGCTACGGGTATAACTCTGAAGAATGTCTATGGAGAATACAGTTAGACTTGTCATCTTTCTACTAATATTTTCACATAAGAAATTATAGCTTTAGAACAGTGTTTAGTTTAAAAAGGCAATAATTTATTTAAGAAAATAATTCTCCTCTCTTATCTCAAAATACTTCTAGTGTTTAACAAGAGAATAGTAATTATAATACATAGGCCAATTCAATAATTTCCAAATAGTCTCTTTAAGTTTTTAATAGTTTACTTTTAATATTTGACTTATGTGGGATTCATAGTGGATTTCCTATTCTCATTCTCTGTGTTCCCATTTTTTCCTCTACTAAATATAAACATATCAACAATCATAGTGAAAGAATATGAATTTATGGATAACCTAATGTAGAGCAATTAGGAATGGTTCTCAGCTATTCTGGTTTGATGAGAAGAAAAACTGCTCTATATTTAAGAAAAACTACGTGGAACCGTAAAAAGATGGCACATTTGAGCTGACTGTTTGACCACCTAATAAAAAATGTTTCAAAAATTCCTAATACCTTGAGAGTAATTATACATCTGTGTGTAAATATGGAATTTTTTAAACCCAAAAGGGGTGTTTATGTCTTATGATTCTT
This sequence comes from Neomonachus schauinslandi, assembly GCF_002201575.2. Classification (NCBI taxonomy): domain Eukaryota; kingdom Metazoa; phylum Chordata; class Mammalia; order Carnivora; family Phocidae; genus Neomonachus; species Neomonachus schauinslandi. The sequence goes on along the minus strand of NC_058406.1, from coordinate 135,671,122 downwards.
CCTAAACTGTGCCCTGTAAACTGGTTTCATAACTTGTTTTCATTCCACATCCTGTGAAGTGTTTTGTTTACAATATTCTGTTTGAAGTCAGGAAAGCTTCCCTGATGAAAGAGATAGCACAATCTTGTCCTTTCATATCATTAAAGTAAATAAAGGGAGTTGTTCATTTGATCAGTAGCTATCACTCTGAAATAATTTTCCACCAAGTTCAGAATCTTGGAATTGTTTGGGAAAGAACAGCTCCTACTAGAAACCTTTACGATCTAGATGGAAAATTGAATGGTTGGTTGCCTTTGGCATAGCGTAAGTTCACATTCCGGCGGAGTGCACAGGCCCTTCACAATCTAAGCCACAGGATAGCTTCCATCATCTCCTGACATCTCTTTCCCTCTGCCTCTAGGCCTGAAGTTTTGCTTGGGAATCTGTGTGCCCATTTCCCAGCAGTGGTCATAACTGGCCCGAGCCAATTATGACGTTCGGTTCGCCACACTTGCAGCTTCTCTTAGAGCGAGTGGCAGCCTGTAAAACAGCAACAGGAATCTGTTGTGGGGGCTTCTGAAGAAGCTTTGCTTTCCTGAGGCAGGGGACAGCTGCGCTGGTGTCACCCTTTCCTTCCTTCTCGTGACCTAACATGGACGAGAGATCAGAAACGGAGGCGGCCATTTGGGCACCACGGGGCAGAGGCTGGGAGAACTACAGAATCACTGGCCCCAACACCATTGAGTCACCGAACGCATTCCTCAGCCTCCTACGTTTAGACTTCGAGAAAAAAATAAACCTGTATTTGTTTAAATCACTGCTATTCCCTTCTTGTCACTTACAATAAAAAACAATCCCAACCGAAACAGACTGAAATCACTTGCCTTTCCAGCCTCGTTACCCGTACCCTATTCCTCGAGTTACAAAATCGACTTCTATTCTGCAAATCCATGGGGCTATTTCGTGATGGGCACAAAAATACTTTCCCTCCAAAATCTCGCTCACCAAAACGAGTCAGCCCAAACTCTTCCCAACTCATCACCTCCCAAGTTCCTCTCATGCTTCCCTAATGCTTTCCACCAGCCTTACACTTACTACCTAGCCTAAGGGACCCTTAAGGAAAAGACTCGATTCGCATTCTTTGAATCGCCCCAGTACCATGACACCAGTCCCAGAAACTAACATGGTATCAGAAACACTGGGGTGTGTTATCTTCGTTAAATCTGCATTTCCTAGACTACTTGAAGAGATAAGCTAGGTCTTACCCCAGATTTTCCTTGAGAGGGTTTCCTTTGGTTCTAAATGAACTTATACTCTCCCTCCACCAGGCTAGGTGAAAGAAATATACTGCAACAGCTTTTTCGAAGGACACTTATTATAATAACAATTAAAATTTTAAATATATGTAATTTTTGATCCAGCAATTCCAATTCTAGAAAGTTATCCCAGAGATATATCATACAAGTTCCCAAAGACATCTGCACCTAGATATTGATGCAAACCTTGCTTGTAACAGCAAAAATCGAAAACAGGTCACTAATAGGAGGCAGGTTATATAAATTATGGCACATCTATTAAAAGAGATACTATGCCACTTTTAAAAAGAACCAGAAAAATACACATTTGGTGACATGTAATGATTGCCAAGATACATCACTAAGAAAAATAATCCAGTTGTGGAAGAACCTATTTTTATTCCTTTTCTATAAAAAATATTTATATACATTGAAAAAAATCAAACTTATAAATAGTGTTTAGTTCTGAGGCTGGAGGCTTTCATTCTCTTAGACTTGAATATTGGTATTAATGGATTTCTACAATCCATACATATATGGTATTTACAATCAGAAACAAATCACTAAAGAAACAGATCTTCTCTGGTGTATGTTTTCAATAATGGTAGGAGGCCAGGAGCATCTGCAGGACCACTGTCTCTAGGCGAAGATGAAGAAACACAGAAACAGTTTGAAATGCAGGATAGAGAGTGGCTGGAAACTGGGCAGGAAGATGGAGGTTCAGGAAAGAAGAATCATGTCCCAAAATGGAACAAGTTGTGTTGTGAGGTAGCGAGCTTCCCATTCATTCAATTGTGCAGGCCAGAAATCTGGGAGTGTGCCTTTATACCTCTCTGTCCCTCATTCCCCAAGATTCCTCAACACATACCCTTTTCTCCCATCTCTATCAACACTGATCTTGTTCAGAGAACCAACCTCTCCTGCTTGAACTATTAGAATAACTTTCTGATTGGTATCCCTATATCATGGGCAGTAGGCAGAATTTTGGCTCCATGACCTTTGCCCCGATGTCTTATGTGGCAAAAGAGCCTTTGCAAATGTAATAAAGATTATTCATAAGTTTGACTTTAAAATAGATTATCCTGGATAATCAAGGGGAGCCCAATGTCATCACATGAACCCTTAGAAGCAGAGCTGTCTGCCGGCAGAAGGTAGAAGAGAAAATAAGAGAGAGGCTGCAGAAAGCGAAGCTGGAGAGATTGGAAACATGAGAGTTTCTGGCTTTCTTACTGGCTTCAAGATGGGAGGGGCTACATGGAAAGCTGGAGAAGGAAATGAATTCTGCCTATAGCCCATGAGCTTGAGATGTGAAACTCAGCTCCAGCCAACATGTTGTTTTCTACCTCCTGAGATCGTAAACAGAGAACCCAGCTAAGCCATGCTGTGCCCAGACCTCTGATCCACGGAAACTGTGATATTGTTTTAAATTGCTTAATTTGTGATAATTTGTTTTGGCAGCAATAGAAAACTAATACATTAACCCTGACCCATCTCTGGTCTACAGTGTGAGTGATTTTTTTTCTCCCCAAAACACAGATCTGGTCAAGAAACACCTGTTGACAACCCTAATTAGTTTTCTATTACTCTTTGGAAACATTGCAAACTCCTTAACACAGTGGTCAAATCTTTCGTGGTTTTCAGCTCCCCTGAGCCTCTCCAACCTCATCTTCTCCACTTGCCTTTAATTCTGCATCCAGCAACAGTGGCTATGTTTTGTTTACTCATACTACAATGCTCCCTGTTGCCTCAGGGCTTTTGTGCAAGCCTTTCCTTCTGTCTGGAACATTCTTCCCTCCCATCTTCATCTTCTGAGTACCACTAGACATTTTTCCTGAGCTTTCTGACTAAATCAAACATAGAAATGATAGGTTCCTGGGGAATTACATATATCTCTCTCTTTTTAAAGAAGATTTTATTTATTTATTTGAGAGAGAGATCACGAGCAGGGGGAGGGGTAGAGGGAGAAGCAGACTCCCCACTGAGCAGGGAGCCCAACCGTGGGGCTCGATCCCAGGACCCTGGGATCATGACCTGAGCTGAAGGCAGACACTTAACCGACTGAGCTACCCAGGTGCCCGGAATTACATATTTCTCCCTGCCACCAATTGTCATGGTTACAGTGGCTTGTGTGATTACCTGGCAATTACCTGCCTCACACACTATGCTGTCACCTCTGTAAGGATAGGGAATGTGAACACCTTTCCTTGCTATTGTATCAATAGCTCTTAATAGCGTGTCTGAAACATGGTCAGTTCTCAAGTAACATTTCCTGTCTGAGTAATTGAATTCATGAGTCATACTGAATCAGCACTGAATCAGTGCTCCAGGAAGAATATGTGAGAAAACACCAGCCACCAATAGAAAGGTGAGTTAAGTGACCACACAGTACCCTATCAGTTCTAAAACTGCATGATGTTAAGTATTCTGTGCCCATGTAAAGTGTGATAACTATCTCTTAATTTTACATTACCTAGGGAAACTTGGCTTTTTTCATGAAGATAGCTGCCAAAACATCACTTATCACCAATATGTGTCCTGTCTCTCCAAATAAATTTAATAAATATTCAATGGGTAATGACCCAAGTGGAAGACACTGTATTCTATGTCCCCAATGATATAAATAAGCCTTTGATTGTTAACATATGAATTTACGTATTGAACTTCACACTTTTTAAATATACTTTTACATACATTATCTCCTTTAATCGTCACAATAACTTTGCAAAGCACTTGCATATTTTTTACAGCTTTTCTCAATTCAGCACAGATCAAATCAGAGAGTCATTGCTCAGACATTAACTGAGATGTTCAAGTTCAAAAACTTGGCAATGACAGAACTCCACCTCAGGTCTTCCTGCTCCACCTGCAGGTTTTAACAGCCTCGATTTTCCAGGGACAAACTAAGCCTCCACTTCCCTGTGCATTTCCCTTCTCTCCTCTCACTCCCTGGTGCCAGCCGCAGTGCCTCCAAAGTGGTCTGGGTAACCATCAACCACACGTAGTGTAATTTCTATTCACGTCTGCCATTACATTTCCCAAAGATGACAAGATGACCCATGATGGGCACTCAGTAGTGTTTGTCAAATTGATTGTCTGCTGTACCCTCACATGTTCATACAAAAAAACAATTATTCAGGCTTTAAGCTCTTCAGGTTTAAGAATATAAATTTCTACATAAGAAGCATCCTTGGGGCACCTGGGTGGCTCAGTCGGTTGAGCACCTGACTCTTGGTTTTGGCTTAGTCATGATCTCATTGGTCTTGGGTTGGGCTCTGCCCTCAGTTGGGAGTCTGCTTGAAGGTTCTATTCCTCTGCCCCACCGCCACTCACGTGTGCCTGCACACTCCCTCTCTCTCTAAAATAAACAAATCGATCTTAAAAAAAAAAAAGCATCCTATTTATTATTTGTTCCTTTTGGATGGCTTTAGAGGATGCCTCTTTTTAAATAGTTAACAGCTAGAGGGGAAAGTCTTGTGTAATTTCTGGGAAGTGTGCTTTTTTCCCTATGAATGTACATCATGATACCTCAGATTAGAGTGGAGTCCGTCTTACCCAGAATGACTGGAACATGATTAGCTCGTAGAGATGAGCTCAAAGATAAACTTCTGCTTAACTGAAGTGGGTATAACATCCGGTGATTCTGCTGAATACACTGGAAAATCCAAAAGAAATTCCAAAAATGATTTCAAATAATCATTTCTGGAATAATGACATACTCTCCCTTATAATTACTTTAAAAGAAATTATTCTTATTTGGATTCATCTGGTATGTTCTATTTTCAGAAAGAAACTTAAGAGTAGAATTGTAAGTCAAAGGGCACAAACATCTTCGTTACAAGTTTTCTTTCTTTCAGATTGTTACATTAAAGCATGCTTCTGTAGAAAATATAGAAAGTACATAAAAGTGTCCAGAGGGATAGAAAAGTTAACTTATAATCATCATTATATATCTTGAGGCAAATATTGTCAACATTTTGACATTTTCATCTCTATCATACTCTTGTTAGTTGAGATGTAGTCTATTTGTTCTACTTAACATTATTTTTTTTTACCAGTAAAGTATTTATTCCAATCCTTTAATTAAAGATACTACTTCCTTGTGTTACAGTTCAAAAGTTTTCCCAATTAATGTAATCACTGTGAAAAATTTGGTATGCACCTTCCTTACTTGTTCCTTTGCTAAACTAGCATAGAATATACATATAAATATCATTGCTGCTATTGTTGTTTTACAAAAATGAAATCATGCACATAACTTTTTTCTTAACAATGAATCATTATGCTGTCCTAAATTCCTTCATATAGATTTACCTCATTCTATCGAACAAGTACATAATATTCCATAGAATGGAAGTACAATAATTTATGAAACCATCTTCTGTTGATAGACACTCAGGATATTTTCCCTTATCTTTTCCTGTTATAAGAAACAAAGCAATAAAAATCATGGTACATATATTGAAAATATGGCATTTTTATTTAAAAAAAATATTTGTTAGCAATTACAAATTTAACTAACAAATACAATTAGGTTCTTTCCATTATATACCATGAGGGCATGGCCCACATTTTGTCAGGTTCATTTGCCCAAACAGAACACAGAACATGGCATATAGAAAATTTGAGTCAAATAAATATTCACTGAATCGAATTGAACAGATAACATCATTGTGGGAGCCCCAAATTTAAAAGTGGTAAATGTGTAAGTTCTGCACTATGATGTTTAGGTAGGACACCCGAGTCAGGGCTTAATCAGGACATTCACAAATCCATACTCATCTCCTTCCACTTCATTTTTTATTTATAAATTAGTTAAATGGCATGCTTATCATCTCTCTCATAGATGTATCCCATTTTAATATGTATTCTATTCTTTTTTTTAAAGATTTTATTTATTTATTTGAGAAAGAGAGAATGAGAGACAGAGAGCATGAGAGGGAGGAGGGTCAGAGGGAGAAGCAGACTCCCTGCCGAGCAGGGAGCCCAATGCGGGACGCGATCCAGGGACTCCAGAATCATGACCTGAGCCGAAGGCAGTCGCTTAACCAACTGAGCCACCCAGGCGCCCAATATGTATTCTATTCTTATCAAGTGTCTGACAATAACATGTTCCTTTAGCATTAAAATAATATATTAATATTATATGTTTGTAATTATGAGAGTATTCATTGACCTTTCTATAGCACATTTCACATGCAGAGGATGAAATGATTATTAAATTAAATTCTTCCCACTAATTGACTCAGGTTTAAAGTATTCAAATTCTATGTGAGAAATTATTCCATTAGTCTACAGTCACCTTGAAAACTACATGGCACCATCAAGGGGTGACAGAAGAAGGCAATGCAAAGGACTCAGTGTAAGCCATCTCTCTGAGCAGGAAAACCAGAAGTCCTCTGGGGTGGGGCCACAACTTCTTGAAAGTCAGAGATCAAGAGTATTCAATAATTAACACCATTGTTTTCCTCACTTGAATTCCAAATAAATTAAGACATAGGGTAGTTAGGTAGATGGTTGCCACAATATAGCATTTATTACCAATAAAGATGTTATTGGTGGATGTAACTTACACAAAAATGGGCAAGCAGGGATCTCAGCACACCAGACCCACCCATTCTGCTGCAGTGGGTGCTGGACTTTGGGAACAGATCAGTCTCTGTAACACAAAAAAGAAGAGAAGGAGCAGAGCAGAGCAAAGCACTCACTTCCTCCTGGCAACTCATACCTAAAAGAGAAGAGGAGGGAGTGGGCTATCCACACCCTGTTTCTTCTCTCACCCTCACCAGTTAGATAAGTCACTCTCCCTCCCTGGGTGAGGAACTAGTAACAGGGAGAAAGGAGTCCAGACAGCGTAGGCTGATGGAACCCCTTTTACATGGAAGAAAATATCAGGATAGGAAAGAACAGCTTCCCCCCTCACTGTTCACTATTGAAAGACAATTTTTTTTAAACAAAATATGTCTTTTTTTTATTATGTTCAGTTAGCCACCATATAGTACACCATTAGTTTTTGATGTGGTGTTCAGTGATTCATTAGTTGTGTATAATACCCAGTGCTCATCACAACACGTGCCCTCCTTAATGCGTATCACCCGGGTACCCCATCCCTCACCCCCTTCCCTTCCGTAACCCTGTTTGTTTCCCAGAGTCCAGAGTCTCTCATGGTTTGTCTCCCTCTCTGATTTCTTCCCATTCAGTTTTCCCTTCCATTTTTTTTTTTGATTGTACACATGTTGCTGCCTTTCACAGGGATTTGCCTTTCACTATGGCTACCTCCGTGAACAGATACCACACCCACACCCACTTCCCCACCCCCAATTCCCAACCCCCCACAGGGGAGCACAAACACATCTGCCAAAGCATACAGTGAGGGTGTTTCTGGAGATCATGAGCTAGAAGAGACTCTATTTGTAAAATTGTGTTGGTATCTAGACTTTAAATTCTTAGCCAGTTTATAATGAATTTTGGCATATAACTTTTTTTTAGTTTATTTTGAAAACAGAGCATGGAAATCAAGCAAGTCCATGATTCCATATACACTTTTAAAATTTCCACAGCATATATTTTTCCTGCTGACATCCCTATGTTCTTTCTTTTTAGTAACATATTTATTCAAAGCATTTGTTGAATACTTTTAATAACATTTATGAGTACCAGCAATGATCCAACTCTTTCAAGGAAAGTGTTATCAAACCATTTTATAAATGAGAAAATTAAGGTCCAGATAGATAACTTGGTTAAAATTAAACACAGATAGGAAAGAAAATTGTGGGGCACCTGGGTGGCTCAGTCAGTTAAGCGGCTGCCTTCAGATCGAGTCCCACAGCAGGCTCCCTGCTCAGTGGGGAACCTGCCTCTCCCTCTGCCCCTCTCCCCCATTCTCTCTCACTCTCTCTCAAATAAATAAATAAATAAATAAATAAAATCTTTAAAAAAAAGCAGGAAAGAAAAATTCTATTTGAGCCCAGGTCTTCCCAACTCACAAGGTCTCTTTTTCCTGTTTACTTATGCAGGTGTCTATCCTGTTAGACAAAAATTATTTCTAGTTGAGATCATAACTTCAATTTATTCTTTTTTTCTATCATTTTTTATTTCTAATTTTTTTTTCATCCTAGCAAAGAACACAATGTTCTCACTTAGTAAGTATTTAGTAAATATTTAAGTTTAAGTAAGTGGACTATTGTGAAATCTTAGATATGGAAGCTATGTAAAAATATTCCAGTTTGAATCTGTCATTTTATAATTTCGGAGATTAAGACCCGGAGAAGGTCTTTAAGTTACTTGGCTAGGAGACTGTCAAAATCCAAACAAGAATGTAAGTCCTCGTGTATGGTCTTTCGGCTCTTGCTGCCACCATTTCTCCCTTACAAGGGGAATCGTGAAAGTGGTAAGGGGCTTGTCATGAATTATGGGCGGCTTAGCAATGGGGGGGCAACTGCTGCTTCTCTCGGAGCACAAGCCCCAAGGGAACAAAGGTCCTGTCTGTGCCATGAAGTTGGAAAGACTTACAGGAAGGAAAACAACAATAATGAAACATCACACCTATCGATCAGAGAAGCAGCAGAAAACAGTGGCTAAATGCATAGACTCGGAATGACATGGCCTGAGTTAAAAACGAGCAGAGGCAATCTGCAACTTACTAGCTCTATGATCTTGGACAAGCTACTTAGCCTTCATGTGCCTTGGTTTCTTTATCTGTCAGATGGGAATGTGGTATCTCACACTGTGAAATCTAATGGACTTATATATACGTAATGCACAGACTTCCCCAGGGACAGAGTAAGCACTATTGGTTATTATCTGAACACTTTCCAGGTTCCAGAGACTGTGCCAAATGTTTAAAAACCATTAGTTTTGCTTGGTATCTTGTTATTAAACATTAAATAAGAAACGCTGTGGCTACATTTTATAAAAGAGGCTTCTTGAGACATGGTGAGAATAAGCAATTGGACCAGGATTCTGCACCTGTCAGTGGAGGCCTGTAAACCTGGTTACCTTCCCCCAGAGCCAGTGCTGCTCACCACTGTGCTGGGGGCCAAATCTCATTACCAGCTCTCTCCTACATGAAAGAAAAACTGCTTCGGGGTCCCTACTGTAGCAGAGATAAACCCCTAACCAAAGCCACTTTTTTCTAACCGAGCCCCCACCAGTTCTCTTGTGGTCCCAGGAGAGTGGGCCTACAGTGGACCTTATCATCCCTAATTCAAAAGAGTCTAGATTAGGGGCGCCTGGGTGGCTCAGTTGGTTAAGCGACTGCCTTCGGCTCAGGTCATGATCCTGGAGTCCCTGGATCGAGTCCCGCATCGGGCTCCCTGCTCGGCGGGGAGCCTGCTTCTCCCTCTGACCCTCCCCCCTCTCATGTGCTCTCTCTCTCTCATTCTCTCTGTCTCAAATAAATAAATAAAATCTTTAAAAAAAAAAAAAAGAGTCTAGATTAGTTGAGACACTGATCGGAAATTCTGAAAGTTTGAAATTACCCTAAGTGGTGGATCTTAAAAACAACAACAACAACAAAAAACTGATCTGGACTTCCCTGGAATTAAATACTGTTGAAATAATTAAAATCAGGCCAACTCTGAGGCCTCTTCTTGAAAAGTTCTCTCATACAGATGTCTCCTATTCAAGACCATATGCATACAAAAGCTTGCATGGAACAGATGTCCAAAGTCAGGAGCACGTCATTATTTATCCAGGAGTATTCTAGAAGGGAGGGACCGTGAACCTTTCCTTTAACTACAAAATGGCCACCGAAATGATCCATTTTGTCTCTGAGAAAGTGTCACAAGTAGTGCCTGAACTTAAGACTCCAGAAAACAATTATTTCTGTCAATGTTTGCTATTTAGATAAAGCTCCTAGGGAAGTGGTTTGAAATACAGCCTATCAACATGTTTATCACTGAGCTTGTTGTGTACTCAGCACTGGGTTAAGTAAACTTTGAAGTTTCCTACCACATTTTTGAGGAGAACTTAAAGCTCTTAATGGACATGATTGCATGCTGTCAAATCGAATGTTACAGTAATGACAGTTCCCTAACTCCTGGTGCCATCATTTTCAGAGATTCTCTTAGTAATAAAGTAAAAGTTTGGTGTGTTAGAAAAGAAAGTAATTACTTCTGAAGAGTAACATTAAATCAGATAAAATAAAACGAGATTTTTCTCTCTGTTCTCTAGTCTGAAATAAATTGTTGGCTGGTATTCCCCATAGCTATTAAAAACTCTGGCTGCTAAAGTTACTGTTTCCATTCTGATTTATATCGTAAAGAAGACTCAAAAAGAGTGAGTCCAGCTATGACTCGATAGGGCTAATTAAATTTTAACCTGCTAGATAAGCAATACAATTATTTTTATACCCTTGAGATTTCTTTTTTTTAAAATGTTTGTTTCTGTTTTTGTCAGTACTTGAAGTATATTTCTCATCATTTTTAAGAGTGTACATGTTAAATTGAGTTGATTCCTAAACTTTTCTATCATTATAAATGGTTCATAGATTTAACCTGGCAAGAAGACATTGGATTTAATTACTAGCACAAACATAAGGCTAAACAAACCCTTCTAAAATGAATGACAAGCACACCGTGCATAATAAACCTGATTCTGAATTTCGATGGCTACTTCAGTGCCTATCATTATCCATATAGCCAAGGATGGGACTGAAAATGACCAGTAGCTCTTACTCCTTAAGAAGGGTGTGAATAGCTAAGTAATAGGCTTGGAAATCCAGGGCAGATGGACTTTTAATTTCAATTCTGGTCCTGACTTACTCTGAGATCGTAGGAAAGATGCTGATCTATGGCTTAGCCTTTCCTGTTTATGAAATAAGGAGAGAAAAGAGAGTATTAAAGCAATGTTCACAGAGACAAGACTGTTAAATAGGCACATAATGCAAGGTGAGTATTATAATTAATAAGTACTTATTCGTACATCATCATATAAACCATAAAGCAGGTCATTAGTACTTAAGACTTTTAAGACAATGCAGTAGGCATAGTTTGAAATACATAAATGTTGAAAATGTGAACTCAATTCCCAGAAGCCCTCAGTCCAGCTGAAGGGACGGGATGCACATACTAAAATTTGTTGATTACTTCTCTTACCATCAATCAACATTGCAGTTTGACTGATACAGACATAAGCACTTGATATAATTGCTCTCTTCTTCATCTTGAGGTGGTGATATCTTTTCTGCTGTATGCTAATCAAAACTATAAATAAGGCAATGCAAAACCATGGTGTATTTTTAAATGCACTATGTAATATTGTGTTCTGACACCAAATGAGTGTCCCACAATTCAATTAAATTCTGATACTAACTAACTGGTGTTAACATCAGATCCCACAAGTTAAAGGGCAGGATCCCCAATAAGATTGCCCTTACATCACATGCTAGCTGCAAGTGGGGTCCCCAGGCTTCCTGTACTTCTGTCTGACTTGGCTACAAATTCAGAAATTCACAAAACCCTCCTTCAGATTTGATAATTCAGGAGAATGACTCCCAGAACTCAGGAAAGCACTATACTTAAGGGTTACTGTTTTGTAATAACGGATACAGATGAACAGCCAGATGAAGAAGTACACAGCACAAGGTCTGGAAGTGCTGAGTGTAGGAGCTTCTGTCTCTGTGGAGTCAGGGTACACCACCCTCCCAGTGCATCAACACGTTCACCAACCTGGAAGCTCCCCAAGCCTTGGTGTACTGAGTTTTTTATCAGGGTTTCACTACATAGGCATGATGGATTAAATCACTGGCCATGTGATTAAACTCAATCTCCAGCTTCCCCCCGCTCCACCCCCCACCCCACCCCCCCACCCGCCCAGAGGTCAGGAGGTGAGGCAGAAGGTTCTAACCTTCTAAGCACTTGGTTGATTTCCCTCCACATTTCATTAGCAAAAACTCAAGTATGGTCCATGGCGGTTCATTATATATATCATAACACACTCCTCTCACTCAAGAAATTCCAAGGGTTTTTGAAGGTCTGTGCCAGGAACCAGTGAGAGTTTAGGAGGAGTGCTATGTGGATGATATATAGACAGTAGTTGTTTCAGAAGCTCCCGAGAGGAGAGACCCCTTCAGCAGGGGAACTAGAATGATCAAGGTCAACTTCATGAATGTGGTGAGACATGAATTAGGTATTAGAGCATGGCTAGTCTTTGATGGACAGAGAGACGCGGCTGTAGAACTTCAGTAAAAAACAACAGTGAAACACAAAAGCAAGAAAGTACACAGGATAGTGAAGCAGTGAAGAGCAAACTAGTTAGACCAAAATAGAAGATTTAGGGTGGGATATAGTGAAAGATAAAGTAGGTTGTAATCACTTCTGTAAACCCAAGGCTCTTTTTTTTCTTAATTGATTTATTTATTTGAGAGAGAGAGAGAGAGAATCGAAGCAGACTCCATGCTGAGCATGGAGCCTGATGCGGGGCTCGATCTCACAACCCTAAGATCACGACCTAAGCTGAAAACCAGGAGTTGGACGCTTAACCATGGATCTTTTAATCAAGAAGTTTAGTCGTGTATTTTCAGAAAAAACTCTAATTATTCATATGGACAAAGCAAACCACTATCAGATTGCCTATACTTGGTTTTAAAATTTAATAGTCTAGGGCGCCTGGGTGGCTCAGTTGGTTAAGCAACTGCCTTCGGCTCAGGTCATGATCCTGGAGTCCCGGGATCGAGTCCCGCATCGGGCTCCCTGCTCGGCGGGGGGTCTGCTTCTCCCTTTGACCCTCCTCCCTCTCATGCTCTCTGTCTCTCATTCTCTCTGTCTCAAATAAATAAATAAAATCTTTTAAAAAAAATAATAAAATAAAATAAAATCTAATAGTCTAATATTTTCTTAAAAAGAAAGAAAAACCCCAAATAACGAACTTTAGAACGAACTTTAGAATGGCACTATAGTTGGTTGTATACTGAACCCTCCTTGGATAAGTGATTTGGACAAAGTACGTCAAAAGAATATAATATTTTAAATTGCTGGCTCTATAAACCGAAGTAACGTCTCTTGGGTTCAGCTGTCCTCTTGTATATATAAACAAAACAGACTCCACACTTTGTTTCTTTTCTGGCCAAGAGAAATTAGGCTCCATGGCTTCAGACAGCTGTCATGCATTTTCCTGACTGCCGCCACACGGGTGTCGGGCTCTGCGGATCATTACCAACACCAACATCTGGCTCTGCTTGCTGGCTTTCAAACAGAGCTTAATTTTTTTTCTAAGTTTCCAGAAACAGGAAATACCATGTGCACGTCAGTGGAATTTGGGATTAAATATTTCTAAAACCAACTGCTTTTTACAAGACATCTTGGAGTGATGGTTTACTTTATGGCTTTTTCCTCTGCAAGTCTTCTCTCTATAGGAATTGCTGTGAAATCTCTAAGGTCCCCTGCCTTCCCATCAGGCCACACAATTGTGTTTTTATTCATTTCCCCAAAGAATACGTTTGAGACTCCACTGAGGGCCCAACCACCAACCACACAAGTAACATCTCACATTCCAGGGGGTTTTGTTGCCCAGTCAGAACAGTAGTAGGTTTGACCACTGCCAAGTGTATAGAAACTTTGGGGAGCCCTCACTCTCACTAGCATTCACTAGTATTGACCATCATTTCTCTCTAGAAGGGGTTTTTTCCTTTGGAAATAGGGAAGGGAAGAGAGTTTAGCAGAAACTGGATGCTCCTTCTACATGGGGAAGTAAGAATAGGTAAACGGCTGACTCAGAGATTAATAATAGGCACTACTATTATCCTCATTTTCAAGATGAGGAACCTTATGTATACTGAGGAAGAAACCCATGTAAACAGTGCACATTCCTGCATTTCTAAATGGGCTTCTGGCTCAAAGAGAAAGCCACAGTATGCTGGATTTCCTTTCCCTGTCATCTTTTATCCTCTGTAACAGGAGATGGCCTCTGCTCCAGGGTCTGAGAGCAGAAAAGTCTATTTGCTGAAAAAGTGTCGAGAGGGTGAGAATGGAGGAAGAAAATGTACAACAGGGCAAAAAATGACAGACACGCTTTAGCCACTAAATACCTTTTACAACTTTTTGACTTTAGAGACTGTGCAACTAGCTTCTCTTAGAATGAAAACTCTTGCTAATTTTACACATCTTCCTTTCCCAGTCTTGAACTGTTATTTGTTGACTGGCAAATGATTATCACTAATGAAACAGTTTCCTCTGATGCCTACTTAAAATATAAGTTTGTAAGAATTACATTCTATGGAGAGAGTAAAGGCAGAAGAATTAAAAAGTGAACCTAAGAAATCTCTGCCAGCATCATGAGTATCCACCTTAGTTTTACAGCCATAAATCTTGAGTGAAGATGTTGGGATAGAAATGTAAGGAATGTGTAGGGTCAGGATACCAGAAGATGATGGGAATATCCATTCTTCAATTTGTACTGCAAAGACATTTCCTTAAGGCATGCTCTGTTTTCACTTCTATTAAGTACTTTCTCTCTTCCCACCATCATTTCTTTCTCCCGGTAGAAAGATCTACACATGTCAGGTCCTAAGCCCTGCATTTTCCTCTGCAGTACAGCGTGAGGCCACAGAGTAACATTAGTAGTCTTTGTCTTGATCTCCCCTGAAAGCCTTTTCTCCATGATTCCCCTGTTCTCAGAAGAGCCCTGGAGTCACTCTTAAGTCTTCTGTCAGAAAAGGAAAGCACTCCATTAAAATCTACAGTTAATCACAGCTTACATTAAAATGATAAAATGGACCTTAGGAGACAGCGAGCTGCAGATTTCAACTCTAGGAGAGAAAACAAAGCTGATACTAACAACTAGCTTTTATTAAGAACCTACCATGTGCTTGAAGCTATCACCACTCCATGTTAGGTAATTACAGATGGCAGCCATGTGCTTTCAGCGGACAGAAGGAAATCAGGGGACCTGGAGCCAAACGTTTCTGTGTGCTTGGTTCCAAGTGTGCATGTGGCTTCTCCACCAGCCACTTTCTTCTGTTAGTGGGCAACTTGGTTGGGAGGGAGGTGTAGGTATAATTCTTAGAGATTAAAATTGAATGTAGAGTAGTTCTTTAAAGCATTTACCTATTTCTATCTATTTATAAGGGCTTCGTAATCTATTTATTAATCTCTGATCATTCTTTCCTATAGATTAAGTCAAACATGGGACCCCTAAGATCTTTACGTAGAGACAAAAGCCCGAGGTTCCAGGTACAGTTTCAATGCCACAAATCCATACTTCTGCCAACTTGATCTCAGAGGCTGCTGATATCCAGTCTTGCCCAGCATCTGCTCTTCAGCCACCAAAGGCCATAATCAGTCTTCCTCTTCAGTCCCCAAATTCTATCTTCCCCAGTCCCAAACCCTACTCTTACCATTAGGCCAGAATCCTTACCTAGCGCTTATTTCCTTTCAGGGTTGGGGTTACAATGAACTCTATATTGACTTTCTTGTGGGTTTAAAAAACATTTTGGAGCTAGTCTGAAAATTCAGATCATTTATTACATTGACTGGTCTAAGTTCTAGGATATTATTTAGAACAAACAATTTAGATGTAAAAATTCAGGCACTTGGTAAATTTCCTAGGTTTGAGCGAGAGGAATTGGGCTTTCTGTATTTTTCCAAAGTTTCCCAGGAGAAAAAGACAGAATGCTAATCTCCCTATCCCCACTACCTCCCCCCTACACCCCACCAGGGATTCAGTTATGGTTTCCAGTAAAGTTACTAGCAGCTGCATGTGTTCAAACAAAGCAAACTGTAATAAGCCATGTCCAAAAATCAAGCACAACTTGTATTAATCTTTATGGTAACCTTAGTTTTTGCCTGGTGAAATCTTATTCTATATTCCCACTTCTGTCTCAGCTTTGCCAGTCACCTTGGACTCCCCATAGTTCTCTTATCTGGACTACAAGTATGAAGTAGGCAGAGGTTGGAAGATTTTCATGTAAAAGAATCCCTTTGAGGGGTGCCTGGGTGGCTCAGTCCTTAAGTGTCTGCCTTCGGCTCAGGTCATGGTCCCCGGGTCCTGGGATCGAGCCCTGCATGGGGCTCCCTGCTCAGTGGGAGGCCTGCTTCTCCCTCTTCCACTCGCCCTGCTTGTGGTCCCTCTTTTACTATCTCTCACTGTCTGTCAAATAAATAAATAAAATCTTTTAAAAAAAATAATCCCTTTGAGTGAAATGAAGAAATGTAATTAACAAATTTAGGGTCCCAAACTTCTCAGCTCCGCTTGTGATTCTTAGCCAAAAGAGTTTAATAAAAATCTATTCTAGGTACCGTTTCTCTAATGAGCAGAGAATAGGTTCAATGGAGTCGCTAACATCTATGTAATTGGAAGTCCTCACTGTTGGGACTTTTAGAAGCATTGAATGAAGAAATTCTCACCCAAAGAGCAGGCTTTGCTGACCCATAAGGAATGTAAACCTCAGAGAAAAAAAAAAAAAATGAAGCTGCTATTCCTACCAGACATCACTACCAGCTAATGAGAAGCAAATTCTAAATCATACATGGTCAATATTAAGACAGTCAATATTAAGCCAATATTACACATTTCATGTGTTTAATGCCAACAATAGTGGCTCAAGATACAATGGCAACGGGACATACTAATTAACTTTTTATAAAATTAAATTCTGGATTTCTTAAAGTCAATATACAAATGAATTCATATACTATACAGATAAATATTTTTACCGGAGTTTCTAACACCTTAGAAAACAGGATGACAACTCTGGGTTCTTCTAAAGGTCCCAATATGACTAGTATACTACCTGTTTTTTTTTTTTAATTTATTTAAAATATTTTCCTATTAAAAACTGAACTAACAAAATTCTATAACCAGCTCCTTCATTTACAGAGAATTCTCTTTTAATCAGCCATTCATTTATTTTTTATTTCATAATCACAGAAGAATAGCTCTAAGGAAAAGTTACATCAAAAGCAAAGATAAAGGTGGGTAGGATGCCAAGGCAAACCTGTGCATTGAGAGATTGTGTATAAGTATCACATACTTCCTTCCAAAACTTTATGCACACTGAGAATATAGTCTATAGCATTTACCACAAGCATAAGAATTGTTCCTCATATTTCTGGTTCTGTATCAAGGAATGGCTTTGAAATACATTTGGCTCTAATTTAATGATGGTAAATCTTGGTATGAAAAATTTGGAAATGAAAAATAATCTTCATTATTGTATGTCATTTGGTAAAAGGAGAGCAGAATAGGACAGAGACTAGATTGCCTGGACTCTGTCTAAATCACTTGACTTCTTTGGGCCTGGATAAAATGGGGATGGTAATTACACTTGTCACCAGAAAATATGAGCGTTGCTATTTGAACTTGTTGGTGAAGCCTGCATTATGTAACTGCAATGTACCGGGACTGGGATGCTCTCCAAACATTTTGCATTCCAATTTGTAGAGCTGCAAAGGTGGAGTGAAGATATAAAATGCATTTCCTCTCACAAAAATGAAATGCTTTCTAACTCAAAATTTAGGCACAGCCTTTAAAGGATGTGAACAATAAACACAGAAATCATTTTCTTTGTAAGATCTGAACCACTGTTTTCCTTAGAATTATAGAAGCCATGTCCAACATTTAGATCTGTACTCTAGTTCAAGTTCCACTGTTTGTGCAAGTCAACTAATGTCCAGAGCATCCTTTTTTATCTATAAAATGGGACCATTGTCTTTTTTATCGAACCGACCAGACCATTGTGAGATTTCATTGAGGTAACATATGTGACATGCCATATATTCATAAGCTCTTGAACACCCGAGTTTCAATCTATGCTATGAGACAAGAGGCCAAGACTGATTCCTGGATCTTCTCCAAGATGCCATTCCAGGCTCTAGGGTGAAGCTAAGGTTTGTTTCCTCCTACATACTCTTTCCTCAGCAATGCACTATGGGACAGACCATCTAACATCCCTTATTCCACCCCTCCCCTCTTAATAAGCCTTCTCCCTCAGCCAACTTTAAGCCACTTTAATATGTGTAAAGAATACAGAATGTGTTGTGTGCATGTGTGTTTCATATGATTTATACATATTTCCTATTAAGTAAAGCAATACGTAATAATTTGTAGAAAATTTGGACTAGTTAGATAAAATACCATTTGGGCTTGGACTTGGACTCAGATGTTCTGAGTTCTAGATCTAGCTTGGCCCTTCTCACTGCAAAAGTGTATGCCCAACTCCAGGTTGCTGGTCTAAAATGGTGAAGTGTGTCTAACAACACCCATTATCAGACTTACAACTGGAGTGCTCCTTACCAATGGAATTAGCAGAGAGAGCCTCAGAGGCTGAACCACATGTGTAGGGCCTGGGAATGTGCTCTGCAATTAAAACAAAAACAGCAAAACAGGGGCGCCTGGGTGGCTCAGTTGGTTAAGCAACGGCCTTCGGCTCAGGTCATGATCCCAGGGTCCTGGGATCGAGCCCCGCATGGGACTCCCTGCTCGGCGGGAAGCCTGCTTCTCCCTCTCCCACTCCCCCTGCTTGTGTTCCCCCTCTCACTGTGTCTCTCTGTCAAACAAATAGATGGAATCTTTAAAAACAACAACAACAAAACACTACTCGGGTGATTCTCACACAGCCCAACGTTTCAGAAGCTCTGCTCCAGATCCTACACTACACTTTGAGTAGTAAGGACAAGATGGTCTGGTCCTACAACACTGGCATCATCTGGGATCTTGTTGGAAATGACGGATCTTCCCTAAGCGCCTAAGCCTATTGAATCAGAAACCTGCATTTTAACAAAATCCTCAGAAGATTTTGACACACATTAAAGGTTTGAAAACCTCCGCTGTACGTCGGTATCATCTGGAAAGCTTTACAACCTACTGATAGCCGCGCCTCGCTGAGTCTGGGTTCCGGGGGTGCGGTCAGGGCAAAGGGCTCTTACAAGCTTCCCAAGTTATTTTTATGTACAGCCAGGTAGAGGACCATTGTCCCCTAAACCGCAGTCCTTTACGATTTAAGCTATAACCTGAGTTAAACTGGCTTTCCTGGGCTTGCCCAGAGCCCTAAGAACCGCTTAAAGAGTGGTTTTTAAGGGACAATGGACTCTGGAGACAAGTTCAACCACGCAGCTTTATGTTCACAAAACCCGAGGCGGGAGACTTCCTGTACCTTCCCGCGAGGGAGCGGGGCGCAGCGCCCAAGTCCGCCCACGGGGCCCCCACCCCGGCCCCGCCTAGCTCGCTCCCTTCCCGCCCCTCCCTCCCCCGTGACGTGCCGCAGCGGGCCGGGATCATGCGCACTCGCGCCCCGCACCCCGCACAGCTGCTCCGCCTCGGCGCTTGTCATTCTCCGCGGCGCGGCTGCTAGTGCGGACTGCGGTGCCCGCCCACTAGCTCCCCCGCCGGCGCGCCTTCGATGTGACCCACCGCCTGGGAGCGGGCTGGAGGCTCTGCGGCTAACGGCGCCTCGGCTTTTTCCTTGCCGCGTTCCTCGTTGAGTCGCCATTCCCTCGGAGCCGGAGACACGCACCAGGGACTAGGAGCGCCGCACTCCGGGGTCGGTGCCATCTGCAGCTCTCGGTCCGCGCGGCCGCGTGCAGCCTCAGTCGCCGCTGCAGCCGCCGCCGCCGGCCGGTGCGCCCTGGCGAGTGCCCGGCTCCCGGCACGGCGGAGCGAGGCGGCTGGTGCAGAGCGACAGCGCCTAGCCCTGCAGCCGCCGCCGCCCGGGCAGTGCGGGGCCAGCAGGGTTGAGCGCGGCGGAGCGAGGTCCCCTCGGAAGGCTCCCTGCCTCCTGCGTCCCGGTAAGTTGACTGTAGTTTCCGAAGTTGGAGGGAGCCATGGGGAGGAGACGTGCGTTTTTATTATCCTTTTGTGGGAAGCTGGGGGTGGCCGCTCTTGTTAGGAGCTGCGCTCCATCTCGGGGAGTTCAGGGTGCGAAGAAGCGGACCCCGCACGCGGGGAGAGGCATTCCAGGGCGGGCTGGCAGCAGCCTCTGAGGATTGTGCCAGTTGGAAATGCTGCGAGAGGACAGGTGCTCTGAGGGCATTTCGCCTGCTGCTGATTGCACGTTCCGAGCTCCTTGACTGTGTGTTTGGCAGTGGAGGGTGCGTGCAGGGTCCTGTTACCTCTACCCTAAGTCCTCCGGGGAGTGACTCCCGTAATATTCCTGGATGCGATAGGTCTTTGGGGATGGGAGCTAAGTCATTCCTTCCCAGCCCTTCGGGCTTCCCGCGCATCCCACTTTACTCTTCCCCTAGGCAGAAGTTGCCAACGTTTCCCTAATTGGAGCCCAGTCCTTTAGGGAGAAAACAACTTGTAAGTCAATACAGCGTTTTGTGCCATAAGGCAAATAAAATGAGAAATCCGTTCATTGTATATGACTTCATACATTTCAAGAATGTGGGCAAGTCTCAAAGAAATAGGATTCAGATGATGACACTTGGGTTTCACGCTGCCGGTCCTGCGCCTCTTATATAAGCCTCCCCGCGGGATAACTGTCTGCAGTGGCTGCAGCTGTGGCTCTCCGTGCCATTTGTTTAAGGTCCAGCTTGAACAGTATTTAATGAAAATGCTGACATGATATAGCATTCTGTAGTCTGAAACAGAGTGCACTCTTCAAATTGGAGTGTCTTCTCCTAATAGGTAGCGTGCGAGGAGAAACCCAGTATATTTTTCAAGGCAGCTCCAGGAATTAGACACATAAATCATGTTTTAAAATAGCAGGCATTGTGCAGAGAGCCTGCAGAGGACCCTTTTTGAACACATTCCCTTTGTTTTAGAAAAAGTGGAAATTGTTCATCCCAGACATTTGTTGAGTCTGAAAGTTAAGTGTACCGATGGGCTTAATTATCTTAATAAATAAAGAGCATGATTTATAGGTAGCTGTCCTGTCCTACTTTGAAGGATAGAATTCTATAACCTTTCTTTTTCATCTGTCCCCTAGAGATTCCTTTTAAGTAGAGCAATAGATTATCATCATTGATGCGTAATATTTGAGTCAATTAAATTTGTAAAAGGAATACTTTGAAATAAATATGGTACTGCTCTGACTGTTAAGACTGAACATTAGAAATGAGAATTTTCAGATTATTTGATATCAAAGTCATTAGTTTAACAAAACAGCATTAAGACTTGATATATATACACACACACACATACACACATATATTTAAATTTGGACTTATAATAAATGTTTAAACCAAAACTCAGGGGTGTGTTTTAATGTAAGATTTATCTAGGCAATCTTTAGAAAGAGAAGTGCTTTTATTTGTGGTATTCCAACACATAGAACAAGATAAGCTAGTTACAGGCACCACATTTAAAAACATATCCTAGGTTTTTAAAGAATTCTAGGAAAGTACAAAAATGTTATTTCAGAAGTTGAAAAGTTAGGCACACACTGTGGTTTGTGAGAGCATCCATTGCTTATGTCTAGAAGAGAAAACATCCAAGCATGGAATCTCAAAAGACTTACCCCATCAGCACTGTTGTATTATGGTTAGGAGGGTAGACGAGGCACCTGAGCTCCTGGCTCTCGTACCATCTGTTTGAATCTGGGTGAGTTACCTAAACTCTGTGCCTCAGTATCCTCATCTGTAAACTGGGGATGACAGTAGTACCTACTTCATGGGATTATGATGAGGATTAAATGACTTCATAGATGTCAAGCCGTTGAACCAGTGTCTGGCATATTAAGCTGATAAAATTATCATTACTATGAAAGGAAACCCATCTTTGGATATCAGGGACATTGAATGGCTGCTGATGAAGGTTAATGGAAGCAGGTCACATGTATAACAGGAGAGAGGATATAAACATTTATTAAACACTTCCTAGTGATACAGACCAGCTGGTGTTTAATTTACTGTCTCCCTCAATTCCTCACTGAGGTGGGTGGTTTCTTCTCCACTTGGGAGATGAGGAAACTGAAGCTCAGTGAGATCAAATCAGAGTTGGGATTTTAGCCCATGTCTGTTTCTTTCAAATCCTGTTCCCTTTGACCTTGCTGCCTCAACTTGCAAAGTGCTTTTTCCACCTATTCTCCTTTAATCCTCATAATAATAAAATAAAATAGGTGCACTATTATCTTCAGTATACAGATGAGGAAATTCAAGGTAAGCATTAAAGTATGCAAAGTGCTTAACAGCACTCACAACATAGTTCTCCAAGACTGGGAGTTATTATTATTACCATAATTATTATTAAATAACTTGCTTAGCCTAGCATAGGGTAGATGTGCCAGCAGGTGAAGTATGTTTTCTCCTTCACTTTCAAGTGGATTCCATTGCTTTTTACTTCCCCATTCATATATTCAGAGAATCATTGGGAAAAAAGCTGGTATGTGACAGTTCACACTGGAGGACGGTGCTCTCTGGTTCGTTTCTGTCCGCAGATGTGGCTGCAGTGATCCACGCAGCCTAGAAAACCAGCACAGGCAGCAGTCATCCATCCACAAAGAGCATCATACCTGAGCATGAATTCAGTCCCAGCTGGAGAACAACCGTGGGGCAGAGAGAGAGAGAGGCCTTGTATTTTCCCGTGCATTTTGCTGTATATTTAGAAATGGGAATCATTTATGTTTTACATTAAATAAGCGTGCTTCTTCTAGGCCTTAATGCCAGCGTCACAGGAAGCAGTTTCTGGGTCCTTTGTGAGCAGTACTTTGTTAAAAGTCTGGTCCATAGCCTGTTGAACTTCTCACCTGACTTCAGAGGTTGGGAATGATTGAGAGGCCACTTGTGTGTGTGTGTGTGTGTGAGAGAGAGAGAGAGAGAGAGAGAGAGAGAGAGAGAGAGAGAGAGAGACTTTCCTAGGTTATCATCCAGATACTACGTAGTGTTCTGGTTCTGGTAAATATTTATTCTGTTTTCTAGATGTTACAATCTAATTGCTATATAAGGCACATAAGCAACAGACTCCTCGTAGACCAGTGTAACCTCTTAGCTAATGTATTATGCTACCACTGACAGTACTTTGGGACAGATGTTCTAAGTTGGCTTTCTTTTTTTAAAATCAAGACTTTCGGGGCACCTGGGTGGCTCAGTTGGTTGGGCGACTGCCTTCAGCTCAGGTCATGATCCTGGAGTCCCGGGATCGAGTCCTACATCAGGCTCCCTGCTCAGCAGGGAGTTTGCTTCTCCCTCTGACCCTTCCCCCTCTCATGCTCTCTCTCTCTCATTCTCTCTCTCAAATAAATAATAAAATATTTTTAAAAAATAAATAAAAAAAAATAAAATCAAGACTTTCTGTACAGCATGGTGACTATAGTTAATAATACCATATTGCATATTTGATAGTTGCTAAGAGAGTAGATCTCAAAAGTTGTCATCACAAGTTGTAACTGTGTGGTGACAGATGCTAACTAGACTTATTGAAATCATTTTGCAATATGTACATAAATCATTAAGTTGTACACCTGAAACTGATATAATTGTATATGTCAGTTTAAAAAAATCAAACCTTTCTGGGAATGAGCTTTCAGGAGAGTGCCTCAGTATGCCTGAGGACACAATCCCACAGAGACAGTGTGCCAAAAAGAGCCCTTGCCATCAACAGCCCCTTCATCTGTGAAATATCTTCTTCAATTTTAACCCTCCTTGTCAGAGTACAGATATCCCTTCTCTTCAATCAATATTTGCATTTCAAATGCTCCTCTCTTCTGGGTTATTCTATAATTGAAGCCTTCCTTGATCACTTTGACATAAGCTGGGTCCATAATTTAGTTTTAACTAATTCTTTACAATTTACATAGCTCTGTTTTATTTCTTGTCTGTGTGAACTATTTATTGGCTTATCTGTGGCCACCTCTAGATCTCCAAATAACTTCTCTGACATCAGCTTTTTCCTGCTGTCAGAAAATATACGTACAGGAAACAGAAGGTAATTTTAATATGGATAAAGTGAATGAAGATCATTTACTCTCCCTAGTCATAGCTACTGTTTTGAATTATCTTCACTTCTGGCTTGGGGAGTTGGGAGCTGATTCTCTTTCTAGAGCTCTTGCTCTGTACATCCATGAGAGATATGTTGGGGAATTATACAAGTTTCTGGTTATACAAGCAAGCAGTTCGCATTCATCATGGCAGAGACAGTCCCTCAAGGCTGGGGCATTGCTGATTTTGAGGACAAGGGGCAGAGATGGGGGGACACAGCTCTGAGAATGATTTATCTGCCACATTTCTGGTCCTTACCCATCGTGCCTTCTGGATAAGAACTGGAGTGAATAGTTAACACAGAGCACTTACCATGTACCAGCTGCCGTGCTAAGAAGTTTACATACAGTATTTACTTTAATCCTCACGGCAACCTTATATGGTAGTTACTTTATTATCCTGTTTTTCAAAAGTGGAAACTGAGGCCTAGAAAGGTCAGGGCATCTGTCCAGGGTCACATTGGTGAGTTTTGGAGCCAAGAATGGAGCCCACGGCTGTCTGACAAGGCCTGGGTTCCATACAGTGCATTCTGCATCTAATCTTGGAGCTTTAATGATCATTCAGCTGTGCTTCATAGGTGTCCTATATTGTGCTTCTCAAAATAGTCCTGTACTGTCTCGCTTGGTTCCCACAATGACCCTGGGAGAGAGCTGAAGAGATGGTGGGAAGGCCATTGCTCACCTTCTTGCCCATAGGCAGCATCTGGCATTGACTACGTAGTGTCATCTCCATGTCTTTGTGGAGGAAGAACTTGGCTTAGTTCGTACAACAAGCTTAGAAAAGAAAACCACATGTTAGCATTGTGCAGTAGGAAGCATAAAGCCTTCCACCGATAATGGGACCCAGTGGAGAGGTATGTTAACTTCATTTGTGTTTGGGTAACATACTTGTGTCACTCTCATTAAAGAAAGGGCACGTATAGAAACCTGAGATTTTCTCTGGTGATTAAAAAACATTTTATAAAAAAAATATCAGTAATGAAGATTACTGCAACAGTGTCATATGCTATTCACAATGAGACTATGGTTTTTAAATTCAGTGAATATATATGTCTTAACAAGTAAGGGTCAAGAGTGTTGTCTCAGAATTACATCAAATCTTCTAGTCCAAATGCACAATACAAAGAATTTATGACTAATTTGTAATATTTTTAAAACCCTTCCTCTGAGCCTCACGTCCTCCATTTTTTCTTGATTTCACATTGGAGTCAGCATTTGTTCAATAAGTTCTTCATATTCCTTGGGTTTTGACTTATTATTTTTCTTGTTGTTAAAACATTTTGGGGGGCGCCTGGGTGGCTCAGTCGTTCAGCATTTGCCTTCGGCTCAGGTCATGATCCCAGGGTCCTGGGATCCAGCCCCACATCGGGCTCCCTGCTCAGCGGGGAGCCTGCTTCTCCCTCTCCCACTCCCCCTGCTTGTGTTCCCTCTCTCGCTGTGTCTCTGTCAAATAAATAAATAAAATCTTCAAAAAAAAAAAAAACATTTTGGCATATTGTGTTGATGTTTCATCTACTCCCCCTCCTTGATTTTATAGGACTGTACAATTTTCAAACCTGTGAGTCACTCAAAACTTATGAAGAATTCAATTTTCTAAATATAGACACTATTGCAAAGGACAGGGAAATTTGGCCTGACTAGAGGGCCTTTACTTAAAATGCAGAGTGCTGGAAACCCTATGAACCTTATGGAGTAGGCAAGTGAAAAAAAAAAAAAAAGTTTTGCAGTTGGTCAGCAGCAGCTTTTTATCTTTCTCTACGATTTCATAGAGCCCAATATCTACATACTGTATCCCTTATTCATTTGCAAGTTTGCAATTTGCAAGATTAGCTTCAGTTGATTCTGTAAAAGTACCAAAAGATGTGACTAAGTCAACATTGTTGTCATCTGTCATTCTAGTCTTCATAAAGCTCCCGGTGTTGCATACGTAAGCCTTTCTGTGGATTTATTCTCTAAGTGAAGAAGGGTAATCAGGTAGGTCTTTGGGCATCTGTTCTCACTGCATCTGTGACTCGGTCGTTACTGTTGATATTGCTTCTGCTCACTCTGGCCCTTCACCCCCATCCATACCCATTCCTCTGTCATTCCCATTATGGTTGAACATGCCGAAGCTACTGGCAAACTTTAGTGTGGAGGCAGCTCATGTTATAAGTTAGAGGCAATAAAACCAAACAGCACATGGTTTTTTTTAAATTAAAAAAAGCCAAGCTGTAACACAGTTGTACACAAGAATACTGCAACCTCTGTATTCAGCACTGGGGAGTTGCAAACACTGTGGCCTTATTATTTTTTCCCTGACATCTTCTAAGGAGAGCTGTGAACCTCAAATTCACACATAATCAATCACTAGCAGCTTGGCCTTGTTTGAGTCAGATTG
Source organism: Neomonachus schauinslandi (assembly GCF_002201575.2). Taxonomy (NCBI): domain Eukaryota; kingdom Metazoa; phylum Chordata; class Mammalia; order Carnivora; family Phocidae; genus Neomonachus; species Neomonachus schauinslandi. The sequence continues at coordinate 135,644,622 of NC_058406.1, read as the reverse complement.
AATTGGAAAGATATTTACTCATTTATGCATTTACCAGATATACATTGATAGGATACCAGGCATGTTATTGAATGTTGAAACCTCAAACAGAAGAAGCATCCTCACACTGCCCTCCAGAATCTCAGCAGAATGGAGGGGAAAAGATGCAGTTGTAAGCAGTGCATAAAAGATGCTGGGCTCTGGCAGGGGTACCTGATTCCAAGGGAATGCTTTCCCCTTGGAAGTGTAGGGCTGGATCTGAGTCTGGCAGGCAAGTCAGAGGGGGCCAGGCAGCTGAGGATGGGAGTGGGCTGACAGAAAGCATGCTGAGCAGAGGGACCAGAGAGAACAGTGCCGTGCAGGTACCCAGCAGGCAGGTGGCGTGTCTGTAAAACAGCTGGTCGTTCCCTGTGGCTGGTGCATGTCGAGGGCCGTGGATGAGGCTGGAGATGGGGCCAGTTTAGGAAGGGTCTTGGGGACCATGCTTGGTCCAGATGAATTTGGACGCTTTAGGGGATTGTTTTAGAATGATTACTCTGGGTGTTTTGTGGAGAATAGGGGGTGTCGGGTCGGGGAGCAGACACAGAAGCCCTGTAAAAAAAAACAAACAAGCAAAAACTGTTGAATGAATCCTAGTGCAGGTTTAAGGTCTGAACTTAGACTGGTAAGAGTGGGGAAAGGAGGAGGAGGGGAGAGGCAGGGAGGGGATGGTGACTTTGAGGATGACTCCCAGGTCTCTGGCTTGGGTGATTGCCTGGAGAGAGGTGCCATTGGTCATGATCGTGAATACAGAGGATGGTGCAGTCTGCAGGGGAAGCTGACGAATTTATTGGTGAATTTATGTAACGTGAGGTACCAGAGGCTCGCCCAGGTCAACTTGAGATTCGGTTGACCGTGTGGTTCTGGAATTCCAAGACAGAGGCCGAGCTGAAAATAAAAGCTTGCAAGCCTTCTGTGTGTTTCACATTGTTGTTGAGGTGGCGATCTGCCTGGGAGAACACGTGGAGTGGGGGGGGTGCGGGGAAGAGGGCCAAGGTGGCAGGCGAAAGAAAAGGAGATGGGCTAGTGAGATTAAGTGAGGGAAGTTTTTGACAAGTGCTTAGACAAAAACAGCAGAAGCCAGAGGCAAAGCAAAATGAGGTGCTTGATGGGATGGGAGCTGGGTAACAAAAACAATGAAATAGAAAGAAGAAAGCGAGCAGAGGGACAGGTCTGCCTGTTAACTTGCTTGTATCTGTACAGATGATGGTGGCTGTTTCTCGTACAGCTTTCTGTTCTGTCAATAAACATGAAGGCCTACCATCTGGGAAGTGGATGCAGTGGGTAAGGGTAAAGGAAAAACAAAGAAAATCATGAGAAAACATGATCCTGGATCTGAAGCTGCATAGGGCAAGAATTGCCATTTCTTATTTTTCTCCTCCATTCATTTATCTCCTTCATTGGCTGCAGGTCATGGGCACTTGGGAAAGTGGGAAAGATGAGAGAGTCACTTTCTCGGTGGATAAAGTGCTTGGTTCTTCTAACAGACATGTCTTATTGTATCCATGAATGAACACACTGGGAGGAAAAGGGGTAAAAGGCATATTATTTGGCACTTTACAGAAACTAAGCTTTTGTCGTGGTCATAGCATCTGAGAGGGTTTGGACCTTTGAACCAATCCTTTTATAGTTATGAATGAATCTTTTGGCTCATTGGTATATTTGAGATATGTTGAGCATAGTTTCCTATAATTTTCACTCGTCATAAAAACAGTCCTCGTTACATTATAGACAAACTAGAGTATTGGGGATGAGGGAAATAGTGACCATGTATTTTAGTTTATATCATACATGTTAGTCGTCACCCATTTTGGCTTTAATTTTGACCTAAAGGCAGAATTACTTCAATTATAGAAAGAACTGAGATACAGGGTTCAGATAACTGGGTGGAGATAAAACAGCTAATAAACGGCACATCTCCTAGGACCCAAACTGAGGCGTTCTGACTTCACATTCCAGGTTCCTGCCACTCATCATGTTGCCTGTGTCTTCGTGAAGAGCTACTAAAGAAAGATTAGCAGGTGGAACATTTCAGAGTTGCTCAAAGTACCCACAGTAGAAACTGCATTGGCTACAGTCTGTATTTGATGGGCCAGGGGTTATTTATGCAAATGTATGTAATTAAGTTAGACTGGGGGAAATCTTTCTTCACAAAATGAGCGTCTTTTTCTTTCATTATCTTAAAAGCTTAAAAGCATCTGAGTTATAAAATAAAAAGATTGAATATTTTAAACTGCAAAATTATTGTAGTTAAACCTGGTACTTGTGATGCAATGCAAATGTGTTGTTGCAACAAGGTTGGGTCAGTTGTTACAATGGCTGTTGTACTTGAGGAGTGTTCGGGTGTGTGTGTGTGTGTGTGTTCGGGTTGTGTGTGTGTGTTTGGGGTGTGTGTGTGTTACAATGGCTGTTGTACTTGAGCGTTCGGGGTGTGTGTGTGTGTGTGTGTGTGTGTGTTTGGGGTGTGTGTGTGTGTAACTGTGAAATAAAAATTAACCAAATTAAGTTTAAGCTATTGGTTTTTCTTTTATTATTCTTGTATATTCCAAATGCATTAAATGATGTCACTTGCTTTATCTCACCAAAGCCGCTGTTATGTTACCCGTTTAATGCCAGAGTAGTAAAACATTTGTTTTGAGCATTTTATACTTGAGGAGTGTAAAATGATGCAGGATAAATCTAAAGGGTTTGTTTTAGTTTTACAACTTCTCTTTTGGCTCCTGACATTTTAAAATTATGATTTACCGAATTTTGCTACTTTAAATCGGATATTAGCTATTGATATGCAGGAATGTTAGAATCATGAGAACATGGAATTTCATGACAGTTTGAAAAGTTTATGGTGCTATTTTTTTTATTTCATAAAAAAATATCTATGAACCTTGCTAAATGGCAGTTTCCCGATGAAAGCAATTTCTAGCAAGTTGCCTAAGGCTGCTTATCCTTAAATCTCAATTTCAAGCTTCACAGTGCCAACTTTACATTTTAGCTTTCAGTAGGAAAAGTAGACTCTAAAGGGGCTTATGCTTTTGCTACATTTGGTGGGGTGATCTTTTGTTACTGGTGCTGATTTTTTAAAAAATAACTGTACATTTATACATTTTAAAAAGTCTTATGAAAATGTTAGTCACCTGTCTTAATTCTGGTAATTACCATTACACTTGGCATATTACAGTGGCCTCAGTGCAGTGTAGAGAAGATATGAAAATTTAGGTAATATAAAGTAATATGGTATTTTATATATGATTTTATTGCATTTTATATTTATAATATGTGAGGAAACACAAATGAAGTAAGATGAAAATTAATCTGGCCATTTCATGCCTCACATGTCCCAATTTCATCCAAATGCAAATATGATAATTCAGGGCACAGAGTTAGTATTCTGTTGAGGTGATTTGACACTATTGTATTTATTCTCCACTACCAAGATAAATAATTAAGCTGCATTTCCTACTCATCTTCCCATGAGTATGCATTTTAATGTTATGTACTAGGAGTTTTCACTTGCTAAAAAGAATAATTGAATTTTCTTTACCTCCTTTTACTTGCTACTGATTTTGTTCAGACATTTTTATGCCAGTGTATACTTGACATGATAGAACATGTCTAAATTAATAATCTAATTTTAATACCATAATGACGTGTATAGTTAGCACTTGATTGAATGGAGTGTTTTTGCATATCGTGTATATTCTTTCATTAGTGGATTTAGGAATTATATGTTTCATATTCAAAGTCCTAAACCTGCTTATGTTTACTGATCGGCACAGAGGGAAAGATACAAACATTTTTACAAACAGAATTTAAAAGATATGCTTCCTTTTCAAATGTTAGGAATTGACATGTAACTGTCGACTGTAGCTTTTTCTTATATATAACATTGATAAATGCCGAAGTGGTTGAAAACGAGAATAGTGTCAGATGTAGTGCCCAAATTGTTGGTGTTGAGGTCGGAAGTGTATGCCTTTATTTTTCTAAATAAAAAATAAAGATGCTTTCAAGTAAAGTATTATGAATCTCCGTAAATATTTAAACATATTCAGATGATGTTAAGACTATTTTTCCTTTGCTGCATTATGTAATAGTCACTTTGCCCAAAATGTGTGTCTTAAGCTTTACCATCAATATGAAATGCTCAGTATCTCCAAAATGGAATTAAAACTAAAAACTTTGGAGTCTCATTAAAAGCATACAGTATGGGGGCGCCTGGGTTGCTCACTTGGTTAAGCTGCTGCTTTGGGCTCAGGTCGTGATCACAGGGTCCTGGGATCCAGCCCCACGTGAGGCTCTCTGCTTCTCCCTCTGCCCCTCCCCGTGCTCCTCCTCTCTTTCAATCTTTCTCTCTCTCAAATAAATCAAATCTTAGGGAAAAAAAGCATACAGTATGGATAACAGCTTTTCAGGCTTTGTGCTGGGATATTTGGAACAAGATTACTAAACACTATGGTTGTTGAGAAGAATAAAATAAAACACCAAAGTGTTAAACCTTACACTTAATTTAATGGTTTCTGCCACCATCGCTCTTAACCTTTCCCACTGGCTGAGTGATTTGCTAAGAGTGGCATGTCAGGACCCAAATTATTGTGGATCTTTTCTTTTAATAAATATTCAGTAGCATTTTCAAAATTGTTCTCCTAGATGCAGTTCATAATAAACAGCCCAGTGCTGGCAATGAACATGCTTCTTTTATACTGTTTTATAGCCATGGGACACTTGGCATTTGGACCCTTCTCTTACGTATTTTCACAGCTCCACATATCCTGAAAACTGTCAGCCTTGCATTAGGATAAGCCTTTCGCATCTGCACAGTCACAGGAAGAATAAAAAGAATGTTCTCCTTTTCTTCTCCCTATAATAGCCAAGGCCCGTAGTCAGAAAATCATCATCTCCTGGTGATAGACTTTTTCTTTCTTGATCTCACTAACTGCAGAAAGTAGTAACACAAAGGCATTGTTGAAATTTGAACGCGTTAGTTTGGGTTGATCTTACTCTTATCCTGCAGGAGACGTTTGACCGTGTCTGGAGACAGTTTTGGTTGTCATGACTGGGGAGAGGGGCAGAGACCAGGGATGCCATCCTACATTCTGCAAGGCACAAAACAGCCCTCTTCAGGGAAAAATTCTCTGACCCAAAATGTCAATAGTGCTGAAGTTGAGAAAAACCCTGATCTAGAAAGTAGGGAATGTCTGTTTAATTTGCTTTCTATTGTTCAAGCAAATGGAAATGTGATAGATGGTCCTTGGAGAGAAATCGTTGCAATCAATAGAATCATTTATTGAGCATTTAAAAGGTCCTAAAAATACAGGGCAAGCAGTGACATCGTCCCAGCCCTCAGGAGTTTATACTCTCTTTGAAGTTGACTGGCAAATAAAATACTATTATTCAATGTGTGATGTATGCTGTAATTAGAGAAATATATGACATGTTAAAAAATAATTTTGATTTTATTTGCTAAATATCAGGGACTATCCAGAAGAAATTTATGTTCTCTGGCTAGATGTAAAATTAGTCATTTATGGGTAAAATTTCTCTTTTTCCCTTGATAATGATGAATAGGTCCCCTTTATTGCCTTTCTCTCTCTCCATTTCAACTGATATTATTTGAAACATCAGGAAAGAAGAGGAGGTATTGACATAAAAAGTTACTTTAGAAATTTAGGATATTAGTTTTTAACATCTTCATTGAGTTATAATTTACATGCCATAAAAGTCTCCTGTTTTAAGTGTACAATTCACTGGTCTTTAGTAAATGTACAGAATTATGGAACTGCCATCACATTCCAGTTTTAGGGCTTTTCCATCACCCCAAAAAGATCCCTTGTGCCCATTTGTGGTCACTGTATTCCCATGGCCAACCCCAGGCAACCACTGCTGATCTCTCTTCTCACTTTCTGTCTGTATAGATTTGCCTTTTAGGAAATCTCTGGACATTTCATTTGGGATATTAATTTTTACAAGTAAAAATGTAGTTTGATGTCTTCTTTTTGAAGGTTATCTTGTTTATATTTTTCTTATTACCATTGCCACACCTTGGTACAGTGCAGGTTTGAGTATACTTCGTTATCAGAATTCTCAGGTTAATCAGGTGAAAAAGGTGGCAAAGGAGAAGATAAGCATGTATATTTAATGTGGTGTATGTGCTACATCAAAGAGTCCGTAGTGTGCCTGTTTCTCAGCTTTGCTCAGTTTTGTTCCCTGTGAATCTGTCTACTAAAATAATGTCATTGAAATCATTGATAAGCTGACTGAGGTCAGATGAATACTGCATGATGTGGGGAAACTACAAAAGGATTAAATCCAGAGAATTCACCTGTCTGGAGAGTTGTGTAGGGGGTCAGCAATCCCTTTGGGGCCACATGTCTTTCAAAATTCAGCTTGTAGAAAGGTAATAGAGTTTATATACAGTATGTTATGTAATAGTCCCGTGTGATCCCAAGAAACAGTAATTTCTGTAGCAAAGTGGATGAATATTCACATTTAGGAGGACAGAGGATGACCAAATAACTTGATGTCAGTTCAGGTCAGTTTTTGGAGTCAATTCATTTGGTAGCAAAGTAACAAAGAAACCCTGTTTTCAGAGAAGTTTGCATTTCAAAACTGGCGAAAGGCTTATGAACTTGCCTCAGTGGATCCCAGGATATTACATCTCAAATAATTGTTCCTTCTTCTTTCCCACTCCCACCCTCCTATCCCCTCTGCCACATACACATTTCATACCATTTAGCCCTGAGTATACTTGTCTTGCTTTCACATCATTAGCTTCCCATCAGACTTGACAATGCCAAGTTAGCTGTTCAGTTTTGGTGGAAGAAGGCCAGGTATGGATGTGTTATGGTGGCCAGATCGACATTCTCTCGTGGTTTGTGGCTTCACCTCCCTGTTATAGGCCTGGATTGTAGCCATGTTCATTTACTCCAGAACCTCTGGGGCCCCAGGAGCCCAGAAGATGAAGATCGTTTTGTTAGGTCAAAAAGATGTCCATGGAGAAAAATCCAAAGGGAACAGCGGCAGCTATCACTCCAGGTAGCCCCAGACTCATGCTAAGTAACCATCACACCCATCCCAAAATCTCTGGGCAGTGAGATGAAAGATAAAGACCTGAAGAAAACAATGTGTGGTATCTAGTGGGTTCTCAACTCGGAAGTAAGACGCTAGTACAAAGTGAGATACTTCAAACTTGTTCCAGTTTTTAAAAAATTCTGCATAATCTTATGTAATTCGCCTAATGAGCAAGTTCCATAGTGAGCCTTGTTAGTTTCTTTTCACATGTATTTATTTTCACATATATTTATTTCACATAAATTTCATATCTGTATTAATTTCCAGGTTCCAGTAGTGGTACTGAGAAAATTGTAAGTATATGGCACTGGGGTTTAACTAATTTTCCATGGCACTCCTAAGTGACTATGAATGTGAATGAATATTTCGATCAATGTGCAAAATTTGCTCTTGCTGCATGTGAGTGTGCGTACTCAGTGTTACTTAGGCAGAACATACTGCAGGTTGTGGGACCCATTTACCAGCAAGGGGGACCCAATTTCTGTAAATTAGAGAAAAGAACGGAGTGTGGTGTTACACCAGCCTTGGGGAAATACTGCATGTGTCTAGGGACATCCAAGAATTTTGCGTTTGAGAACTCAAGGACATCATCAATGTGAGCTAACAGTCAGCTGCGTGAAGAAGGTAATTTTGAATGTTTCTGTAGGCATTCAGGAGTACGTAGTAGGGGTTACAGAGTTCTTCATTGCTCCAGTGTCAGGGCAACATTTCATCTGAAGGTGAACCTGAAATCAGCATGAAAAGACGTTGACTCATTGCCCCTTGGTAGTGGAAGTATGTCCCTCACCTTTCCCATCTGCCGACTTCGTTCTTGGGTGTCTTGGTTTATACCCACCTCCTACTCCAGCTGCAGCCTCCTCGCAACTATCATTTTCTTTCCCATCTCCCAACTTTAAAGAGCTAAACTTGTCCCACCTTGGTTTTGCACCTGTCTTTTCTTGCCAAGCGTCTTCCTGAGTTTGCAAGCATTTCTTCTTATTACCACATTTCCTGTTGTTAAGGAGCTGACAGCCCACAGGGGCCTCACGTTGTCACTGCTGTATTCCCTTCCTCATTAAATACAGCCCCCTTTGTGTTCTGGTGATGCTTTCCCCCACTTTGGGGGCAGATCCTCTGATCTTTCTCACCTTTATCTTTCTCCCTCTTTCGGTCTAGCTGCCTTTAGAGCAGTGGTTCATCTGGGGAGGTGTAATACTTAGTGATGTCCAGGGCCTCCCCCCAGTAATTCTGATTAACATGCCCTAGGGGACTTCCACTTTGGTTTTTTTTCTTTTTTTTTTTTTAAAGTGGGGTCCACACCCAGGGTGGAGCCCAACACGGGGCTTGAACTCACGACCCTGAGATCAAGACCTGAGCTGAGATCAAGAGTCAGACGCTCAACTGACGGAGCCCCCCAGGCACCCCAGACCTTGGTGGTTTTTGAAAGGCACCTCCCCTCTACCTTCCCCCCCCCCCGCCCCAGGTAATGCAGCCATCATGGAGAACCACCCGTTTAGAGGGCATGATAGCTGCTGTCGGGTGCTGTAGGTCACAAGCCACTGTGGAGGGAAGAGGAGGGAAGTTGGAAGAAAGATGAGAAGAGATTAAAGAAGAGCAACACTCCCTTGCCCCTTTGTTTACTTTTAGTTTCATTCGGGGGAATGGGTTTCTCTAAGTGCCACCTACACCGGCCGAGTGTGGCAGCTTCTTACCCTTGGACTGCATTCCCATCTGTAAATCCCTGGCGGCCATGTGCCGCCAGCAGGTCAGAAACCATTGGAGGTGAAGTGTGTACTTATCTCCTCATGAGGCTGGCCACAAGGGGCCTTATTTTCCTTCCATAACTATGGCCTCCTGCCTTGCAACCCACTATTTCCATTTTTCCTTTCTGTCACTCTCTGTAAACCAAAGCCGTGTGCCCTCCTCCCTCATTTGTTGTTAGTTTGAAACTCACTGCCATAAAGACACACACAGGAGAACCAGTTAAAGTTCCGAGGTGGAGATTTTTCACTTTGCTTTTCCCTTGTGAGAAAGATGGGTGGCAGGGACTTTGCTGGGAAACGATCGTAGAGAATATTTTTCTGAATTAGTGGGAGAGGGGAGGCCACTACGAAAATTGAACTGCCATCTATTCATAGTTTTCTTTTATTCTTAATATACCTGTGGGTCTCTGAAATCCTTCCTTACACAATAAGGAATTCAGACGTTGGACAGAAATGCATTCTGATAGCCTTCCTTATAAAGCCTCTTCTCTAGACTTTCTGTGGTCATAATGCCTGTCCATTTTCCAGAGAGCAGCACACAAGAGCCTTTGGATGGGCTCCATTGTTGCACAGTTTCTAAAGGGGCTGAGAACGGTTATAACATGAATAGATTTATAATACTGTCCGAACCTGACTGTTTTGTTGTTGAGGGATATTTTGTTCTAAAGACAGTACCTTTATTTTTTTCAGTAGGTAGGAAAATCTAAGTGAGGTGGTTTTTGTGTTCATAAAAAGTATACACAACTCACTCTTTTAAGGACATCCCATGTGAAATTTGTAGAAAATCCGGGTGTGTGGGAAAAAAGAAGAAATGTCTCACTTCACAAACAACTAGGAAGATATAGGAATGATTTAAATGTCAGTTTTCTTTAATATAATGGGGTCAGTTTACAGAAATTATATTTAAGACTTTCCCCTGAGCCACAGACACTGCACAAAGAAAATTCTGCCCCACGATCATCCTACTGCATGGTAAGAAATGGAACTTTTCTGTCAGCCTCATGCATCCGGTGTGAGAACCTTGCCAAGGCTGTCATCAGTGTAGGCCAATAATTCATTAATGTGTTCATCTATTCAGCATACATGCTTGAGTTCCTACTGTGTGCTGGGCACCATGATAGACAGTGGCTAGAGCAGCCAACAAACTACCCCTTCTGGTGTTCTGGTGGGAGGAAATAACCACATGAAGAGGGAATATCAGCAGGTATTAGGTTCTGGCAGAGAAGTAAGATGTATTTATGTTATTAGGAATGACTGGGCAATTGGGGAGAGCCCCCTTGAGGGGGTGAAATTTAAGCTGCCTTCTGAACGAAGCAACCAGGGCTGGTGGGAATTCAGAGACCAGCTTGGGCAGAACAGACCCAGGCAGTCGGAAGAGACGGGTTGGGCAGAGAGTTGAAGCTGAGTACGCTGCAGCAGGGAGCAGCCTGGCCAGGTTTGTATTTTAGGAAGATCACTTTGGAGCAGGACAGAAGGTGAACTGGAATCAGAGACAGGGATGGTGGGGCCCCAGCCTGGAGCCCAGATCTTGGAACCAGGGTACCTGCTGAGAAGAGAATAGGCAGCATGCCAGCTGGATGCTAAGAGGCTGATCCCAGGTTCCTCCTCTGTCGCCTGTCCAGACCCAGATTGAGCCTCTCAGCCTGTTGAGGACATGAGCCTTAATTCACTTAAAATGCTTGTTAAAAATGCCAATTTCCAGGGGTGCCTGGGTGGCTCAGTCAGTTAAGTGTCTGCCTTTGGCTCAGGTCATGGTCTCAAGGTCCTGGGATAGAGCCCTGTGTTGGGCTCCCTGCTCAGCGGGGAGTTGGCTTCTCCCTCTGCCCCTCCCCCCTCTTGTACATTCATGCCCGTTCTCTCTCTCTCTCCCATGAATCAATAAAGTCTTTTTTAAAAATGTCAATTTCCACACCCCATCCCAGTCTTGTGATATGGAATAGAACCCAAGATTTCATTAAGCTTCCAGGTGTCTGATGTGTGGAGTCTGTGGACCAATTTTTTTGAAATACTGTGTTTACAGACTGTGCTGTTAGTTGAGTATCCAATTTAATTCTCTCAACAACTCTGTAAGAGAAGTGTGTTTTCTGTAGATTACAGATCAGGAAACAGGGTCAGTGTGATTAAGCATCAGGCCCAAGGTGACACCACTGGTTCGTGTTATGACTGGCAAAGCAATCTGCCCCTTTTTATAGATAGCCCTGCCTGTGTGAAAATGGGAATTTTGGCCTTGCAAGATCCAGAAGACCTTTGGAGGTTAATGTGTCTTATGAATGAACAGGATACTTCTCTCAGATCCAAGACTCAATATATCCCATCTTCAGATAAAACCAGAAATGTTCATTTTTAACGAGCTTTTCTTTTCTAAATGAAAAGTTTAATTTGCTTGCCTGCCTTCTTTTCCTTCCTTCCTTCCTTCCTTCCTTCCTTCCTTCCTTCCTTCCTTCCTTCCTTCCTTCCTTCCTCCCTCCCTCCCTCCCTCCCTCCCTCCCTCCCTCCCTCCCTTCCTTCCTTCCTTCCTTCCTTCCTTCCTTCCTCTCCCCATTCCCAGTTTGGAGCCCAACACAGGCCTTGAACTTGGCACCCCTTAATTTTGTTTCTCAAAGATAGAATTTAAGCCCTCAGAAGAAACATATATTGCAAAGGAGAGATTTGATCTTTATAGGTCTTCCTGGGGGTCTTTGCCTTTTTTCCATAAAAGAAGTTAAGAGGGTTAAGGGGTAGCATTTTTTTTTATTAGCCATAGACCTACAAACCCAACCATTATGCCTCACAGAAAATTATCATCTCCTTTCAGTTGCCATGAATCATATATTTCTCAAGTGGCTCTTGAACTGAGAGTTGTAAAAATGATGTTGAAGAGGTGGAGGAGGGTTGCTGAGCGAAAAGTCCGCTGATGATTAGAACTCTTGTTTAAAAGCTAGCTTGAAAGCACATTTACTTAAATGAATTACCTGCCTGCCCCCGTATGAAAGTGTGAGGAAGTTTCCAGCTTTATTTTCTTCTGTTAACAGGGTATTGAATGTATTTATTTGGAATACTTAATTTCATGGTGAAGTGTGTGTTGGCCTGACTTTTAAGCAGCATCCTGTATTAGTTTGCTAGGGCTCCCATAACAAATAACAGAGACCGTGGCCTTAACAACAGACATTTATTTTCGCACAGTTCCGGAGACGGGGGGTCCAAGACCAGCGTGTCAGCAGGTTCTGTTTCTCCCAAGACCCCTCTCCTCCCTCTCTCCTTGGTCTGCAGATGGCCATTCTTTTGCTGCCTCTTCACATCATCGTCCCTCTGTGCGTGCGTGCCCCTGGTGTGTCTCTGTGGGTCCTAATCTCCTCTTCATAGAAGGACACCTGTCATATTGGATTAGGGCCCACCCTAATGACTTCATTTTAACTTAATTACCTCCTTAAAAGTCTTGTCTCACATTCTAAGATACTGGGGGTTAGAACCTCAGTGTGTGAATTTTGGGGAAACACAGTTCAACTCATAAAAGCCCCCCCTCCCAGGGGGGAAAGGTAGAGAGGAAGAGCATGAAAAAAAAGGACAAGAAAAAATTTTCCCAGAGCAAGGTTCCCTCCTCCCCCGCCATGCCACACCATGTCCCACCCTACCCTGTTCCCCCTGCAGCAGGCCGAGGGGAGGACCACTGTGAGCTGCCAGCCATAGGGTAGCATCCTCTCCACTAGACTCCAGTTGTGAACTGGCTGGCTCTGGCTGAGCCAGTTGGAATGAGCTTCCTGGAAGTGATGAAGGGGGCTCTCTCCCCTGAAGCTCGAACGCTAGGTCGTGTAGAATTGGCAGGGAAGAGGCAGGCCTTTTGGTTTATAGACCCGGCCATGATTCTCACAGCACAGATCGCTGCTTTGATGATGAACATTAGATGAACACTCCTTCCTGAGGTTATTTTTATCAGCAGCCATCAGCTTCATTTGCTACTGTGTGGGGCACCCTGTCCAGAGAGGCTCATGTCTTGTGTACAGGTTTTCCCCGGGGCACATTTTGGTGCTTGGTGTTGCTGGTCAGTCTCATTCCCATCAGTAAGGGTGTCAGGTGGGCTCAGAGCCACCTCTGGGGATATAGCATGCAAGACGAGGCATCCCGTCATGAAGGCAGAATGTCCCCCATCTGTGCCTGCATTTGTATGTAAGTGAAAGAGGCACTTCAGTGGCAATCTTAAAAGGGAAAGAAAACTAAAGGTTTAACTGCAGTTTAAAGAATGGTGGCTTTGTAAAGGGGAGAGACTTGGGCTTTATGATCTTCCTTAAAGCCTTTATGTGTTGATTATGTAGATTGTAAAGTCCAGAAACAGATATATGTGTCCTAGAACATACTGCGGCTTGTAAAGTAATAACATGCCATTTGTTATGAGTACTCACCAGTTTCTAGATGTATGACCACCCTCAAGCTTTTTAAAAATTGATTGTACTAGTTTGTTCCCCTAAGCCCCAGCTGCGCCCTTGATTCCTGGTTCACCCTCTGAAGGGAGGACGCCTTACCTGGAGCAGCCTCGGGTCAGGGATCTAGTCCTGTCTGTTTCCCGGCAGCTAGTTTTGATGGTGCCAAAAAGGCTGCATATTGTTAGCATATTATCTTCTTTGTTTTATATTTTGTTTTGTTTAGTATATGTCTTGGAGTCCTCATTCATCAAACCTTTTTTGAAAACCAAGCATTTTTTCAAACACATTAATGTATATTATCAAGGCCCCGTAGTTCCTACTTTGAAAGGGCAGAAATCTCGTTGAAGCTGTGTCATGACTAGCCTGCGGGCTAGGAAGTCTCTGGGTTGGGACTTAATAGGAGGTCTGATAGAAGTCATGTTCTGTGCTGCTCACTCCCTCTATTTTCCCGTGATTAAAGCTCCCCCTCACAAGAAATAGATAACTAGTTTTGAGATCAGTTAGGGGTTAAAAAATGAATTATTAAATCAGATCACATGTCCTTCTGACTTAGTTAAAACTGTATACACCACTACTTGACTTGAGAAATAGTTTTCTTCATTGTTGTTGTTTTTGTTTTTTGTTTTGTATGATGTTGGGAAAAGCATTCTGCTAAAGGGTGGGCTTAATTTATAAAGTTGTAACACTATTGCAGTTGTCTAATCAGTTCTGTGACATGGTAAAATTTTGGACTAACCTAAGATTGCTGAATCTGTAGAGGGACATCAACATTTGATGGTTAGTTGGTTGACATTTAGAAACTTCTTTGCTCTGAGATGCAAAGATTCTTTGGGTTTGTCATTTTGACAAAGATGAAATCATAAGAATAAATATCTTTCTCTGAAGCCTCATTATACAAAGCAATGTCATTTTAATATTCATAAATGGATTTATCTTTATTCAAACATATGTCCAAACTAATAGAGGATTTTTTTTGCTTCACTCTGTAATGCAACTGTGTGGTACAACTTATTGATACAATTTCCCATTCACTGTTGATGGTTTCATTGACCCTAGCATTTATCAAGTCCTGCTATGAATAGTTTATCCATATATATATTCTCAATCAGATCATGGAGGAGAAGAATTGTGTTTAGTGCCTTTTTTCAGAGCCCGCGTCCCCCCTTTCCTTCTGCCATGTCTTATCTTTTCCTGTAGGCTTTGCCTTACTTATTGTCACCCATTCAGTAGACTGGGCAAATAACACAGGAAGTCACTCTTTTTTTTTTTTTAATTAAGTTTTTAATTTTAATTCCAGTTAACATACAGTGTTCTATTAGTTTCATGTGTACAATATAGTGATTCAACAATTCTGTACACTACTCAGTGCTCATTATGATAAGTGTAATCTTTAATCTCCACCACCTGTTTCACCCATCCCCCTACCCACCTCCCCTCTGTTTGTTCTCTATAGTTAAGAGTCTGTTTCTTGGTTTGTCTGTCTCCCCTCCCCCTTTGTTCATTTGTTTTGTTTCTTAAATTGCACATATGGGTAAAATCATATGGTATTTGTCTTTCTCTGACTTATTTCACTTAGTATCACACTCTCTAGATCTATGTTGTTGCAAATGGCAAGATTTCATTCTTTTTTATGGCTGAATAATATTCCTGTGTGTGTGTGTGTGTGTGTGTGTGTGTACATACACCACTTCTTTATTCAGTCACTATCGATGGACACTGGGCTGCCTCCATAATTTGGCTGCTGTAAATAATGCAGTAAACATAGGAGTGCATGTATCTCTTTGAATTAGTGTTTTTGTATTTTGGGGGTAAAATACCCAGTAGCGTGATTACTGGATCATAGGGTAGTTCTGTTTTTGACTTTCTGAGGCACCTCCATACTGTTTTCCACAGTGGCTGCACCAGTTTGCATTCCCACCAACAGTGCATGAGGGTTCCTTTTTCTCCACATCCTCACCAACACTTTTTCTTTCTTGTGCTTTTGATTTTAGTCATTCTGACAGGTGTGAGGTGATATTTCATTATAGTTTTGATTTGAATTTCCCTGATGATGAGTGATGTTGAGCATCTTTTCATGTTGAGTTCTGTTGGCATCTGTATGTCTTCTTTGGAGTGTCTGCTCATGTCTTCTGCCCATTTTTAAATTGGGTTGTTTTTTGGGTGTCGAGTTATATCAGTTCTTTGTTTATTTTGGATATTAACCTGTTATTGGATATGTCATTTGCAAATATCTTCTCCCATTCAGTAGGCTGCCTTTTGGTTTTGCTGATTGTTTCCTTTGCTGTGCAAAAGCTGTATATTTTGATGAAGTCCCAGTAGTTTTGGTTTTTTTTTTTTTCCCTTGCATCAGAGATATATCTAGAAAAATGTTGCTGTGGCTGATGTCAGACATTACTGCCTCTGCTCTCTTCTAGGGTTTTTATGCTTTCAGGTTCACATTTAGGTCTTGATGCCTCTTTTTCCCTCATCTTCATAGCCTTTGGCCAACAAGGTTTGTACACAATATCTATTAAATATTGAATCAGTCTTTTAATTTCAAATCCCTCTGCCATTCTCTTAGATTAGATTGTTATCATCTGGGTGACATATGCCCCAGTATTATTTTTGAAGTCTTCTAATTGGTCTCCATTATGCCAGACATAGCCGAACTATACTATTTTCTACTCTAGTACCAGGGAAAATGACCTAATATGCAGATTGGTTCATGCCATCCTTTAAAATTCTCCATTGATTTTTCTGAATGTGGCCTCCTGGAAAGCATGGTATACAAAATCTTTAGTGATCTGGACCCTGATGGGCAATCCAGCCTTATCTTTTATGTTCTAGTTATACATCAAGTCAGAGTCCCTCAGATGTGACCTGGGACTTTGCAGAAACTACTCCCTAAATCCCTTACCAGACTCCTGCTTCATCTTCAGGTATCCCTTTCTCTGAGCAGCTGACCCTGACTGTACAACCACCCTAACCTAACCTGATTTAGATCTCTCTTATTTGCATTCCCATAATACTCTATCACATCCCTTTTAATGAGTGACTCACATTCTTGTAATTGCCTGGTTAGTGGTCTCTCTTTCTCCCATTGGACTATGAGTTCCTTAAAGGCAGACAAAAGACCTTATTAATGTTTATTTCCCCAGTGTCTAGCATTGAATCTAGTCTTTAGTAACCAATCAAGTATTTGCTGAATTGATCTGAAATGAACTGAAGATAAAAGTAAGATGGGAGGATGTTGTTATATAGACACTGCCTAAATAGGAGAGAGAGATCAAAACCTGCAATTTTATGACAGTTTATACTTTACTTACCTTTTATGACATTTTACACAATTTGTTATCATTTTCTCACTTGCTTCTCCTGCTAAGCCTGTGAAATTCATAGAATAATAAGCATTTTCTTTGTGGCATTGAAAGTGAAGACTTCAAGCTAGTACATTACTTGCCTGTATACATCAAAAAGCTAGGAGTTTGTGGGGCAGGACTCTAAACTAAGTCTCCTATCGTGAGGGCCATAGCTACATTTCAACCAATCCCAGGAACTCCCTACTGGAGAGTAAAGTCAGTGTGTGTGTGTGTGTGTGTGTGTGTGTGTATAAAATATATATTTTCACACATAAGTATTAAGGCTTGACTGGAAGTTCCTTGAGGGCACTTAGCATGTTCTTCCACTTGCCCATGTGTTATCTGGGGCAAGTAACATATCCTGTCTGTTTCAGTGCCCTCATATGAATAACAGAATTTATCTCATAGAGTATTTTTGAGAAATAAAAGAGTTAGTACATAGAAAGCATCAGTATAGTACCTGGCATATAGTAAGAGCTACATAATGCTTAACTGTTTTTATAGTCACTCTAAAGACATATGCTAAAGGTACTGAATATTTGTGGAATGCTATCGATTAATAAAGCAGAGTGGGAATTCCAGAAGTTCCCTTGGAAACAGTTCAGAAAGATTGTGGGATAGATCATCATTGTGTTCCTATATACCAAGAGAATTAGACAATTGCTTTAGATTGTTTGACATAATACAAAAAAATACCATTTACATTAGCAACAGAAACTACAAAAGATCTAAGAATGGAAAAATCTTACTTTCATGAAGAGAAATATGAGACTATTGAAACAGATAAAAGAAAGAAATGGAAAGACATACAGTGTTCATGGATTGAGAAACTCAGAATAGGAAAGATGCAGTCATTCTCCAAATTAATCTATAATTGTAATGCAATTTTCATCAAAGTCTTCACAGGTTTTGTTGATTTTTTATTTCATGAGTGTTGAGGGGGGCATCTCACATTTCTGCATGACTTGCAAGCAGAAGTACTAAATGCCTTTTTGTTCTGAACTATTTTTTCAAGGATGTTTGTAATATGAACAGCTTTAGAAGTTAGTGTCTGCATTCAGACCAGAAGGTAGGATTATCTACTGTTCATTACAGTAAAGATAATGTCTTCCTTCAGGGCAAGGCTCCATTTTGAACAATTCCTGTTCTCCCAACTCAGGGTTCTTTAGGTGTAATGCAAGCCCACTGTAAACACAGCATCCACCTGAATCCCTCCATCACGTGGGACGTGAACACCACGCAGAAGTGACTAACCATGAAACTCATGCTGCTTGCTATGCTTCAAGTAATAAAATCCTTTGTCTCTGACTCAGGAGTTTTGTATCCTCTTACAGTATCTGTGAATATTGGCAGGCCAACTAGTTAGCTTACAAGTTGGATAAAGTCTCAGAAACTTCACAGTTCTTGACAGAGTCATGATAAATCTCCACTTATAAACATAATTTAGCATAATGAATTTCAAGAGGAACAGTAAGAATTTGGTACAATGATTTCTCAGAAAGCTAAGAACAAATAGACTTAGCTATTGCCTGGAAAGAGACTCCAGTTCTTTGCTGACTTAACCCCCCCTCCCTCCCCTCCAAGGATGACAGATGAACGTCTTCAGTTTATCCAAAGCCTTTCATTTTGACATTTTTGGTAGTAACTTTTCCAAGCCCTTCCTAGAACTTAGCATCTCTGGTTCTTTCCGATGGCATGTTAAGGTAGCTTTTTTCTGAATGTGTGTGTAGTGGTTTTGTTTTGTTTATTTTAAATGTTTGCTTGGCAAGGCAGATTTAGTGGGTTTCTTTCTAAGTCTTAGCACTTTCCAACTATTTTTCAGGTTTTCCTACACATTTTCCTCTGATTGCAACCAAAGGTATTGTAGTCACTTTGCAATTTCCCCATAACAGGGAGAAGCACATTAGGATTATACACGTTAGAGGAAAAAACAGGCGAAAAAAGTCCCCAGTTAATATGATTTCATTTTATGTAATTCTATGTATATATTTAAAAGAATATAGCTTATATTTTTTTGTGTCCTTAGGAAATCCTTCTGATCCTGAGGTTGTAGGAAGACTTCCATTGTCTTCTCAATGTTCTATGGTTTTGCGTTTAATTTATCTGAAGTTGATGTTTGAATCAGGTTGTGTGGTAGGATCTAGTAATTACATGACTAACTAGTTGCTCTAGGATTTTTAATAATAATATGCAAGCATTTTAAAGGAAGACATTGGTGATAGTATTTTCAGACTAGGATACATGGATACTTGGAAGGTTTAAGTTAGAGCATAAATATTAAATAAACTCATGGAAAGTAAACACACTCACACATACATACTTTTTTTTCTCCTTCCCTATAAGTGAGAATAAGAAGTACTGATGTGGGGCCTGAACTACTTTAATGTAGTCTCTCCTGAAGATAGAAAAATGAACTATATGACTTTTTACAGTGCTCCCAGCTGCAAATTCTGATTTATAGTATGTAATAGCTATTAAATAGGGCAAAATCCAGTTTTTTAAATAGCCCATATATCCTGGCCAGACTAAAAAATATAACTGCTTACCAGAAGAATTAGAATTGTATGTGAAAAAAAAATCATAAAACATAATTGACCAAAATGCAACCTTTTGTTTTCAAGTATTCAAAGACTTTGTATATTGACAGCGTACTGAAGTTTACCTGACTGTATTAACAGTTCTGTTTTGTATATGAAAGACGTATTCAGACTAAACAGACCCCAAATTTATTCAGTCTTCTAGGTCCCAGGCAGCCAGAGATGGCCTTTGCCACACCTTAGCTCTGTAAGGATGTCTCATGTGTCCTTTTCGCATAGAGGGAAAATAAGTCTCCATACCGTCCTATGCGTTCCTCTCCATTGACTAGTTCTCTTCTATGGAGATAGGTAGGGGAATGTACTATTTGTATCCTAAGCAGATTTTACAGTGGGCCAGTGGGCTCTTTTGGACTTGCATATTAAGTACAGAATGGACTCTTGTTATTCTAGTAATGGACTTCGTTGATCACAGAACACAATGCACCTTTTCATGATTTTAATGCTTCTGTGAGGGATTTAAATTTTTTGTGCTACGTGTCACTTCACTGTTAGTTTTCTTTCTAGGATGCTTTTTGCCAGATTGGCTGTGAGTCAAGCTGGTTGATGAAGCTTAATTTTGCTAAATCTCCAGAATGGCTTGTTAATCCTTATTTTACATTTCATTGAGTGCTGTACCATGCAGTTTCCTTCTGTTCATCCAAAGAAGAGAAAGGCTATGTGAAGTAATAACATGATGAATTTGGAGGCTACCCTAAGGAATCGCCATTTGCTTCTAATTGGCAAGTGAAGCACAAATTCAAACCCTGATTTTTCCAGAACTATTCCAAGTAAATGCCCAGCTGTCTTAACTCAGAGCTGCTCTTAGATTGTTTAAAGTTCATTATCAATTTGAAGGTTATTCTAATTTACACATTTCTTGGGACTTTCTATATCTTATTTGATTCTGACACTTTCTTAATTAAATTTCTTAAGACTAACCTTTTATATTGAACTGTAAAAAAGAATTTCTGTCAAAAACAGACTTCATCTCAATGTATTTTAGGCAGACTTTTACTTACTTTTAGCAGTGTCTTTGCTATTCATCTAAAGTAAAGGGTTGGTTAAGGGAAAATAGATGTAATGTTAGGACCCTGTCTGCTCTCTCATGATGACTGCCATCCTTTAGCATACATCTGGTTCTCTTAAACTCTCTAAAGAGGTTGTTTGGGAAAAGAGCTTTCAGATAATATAAATATAATCATACATAAGACCTGCACAGCTGCTTCCTACAGACAGCTTAGGAAAGAAAGACACCTTCAAATAATGACCGAAGTAGGAAAAAAGAGCTAAAAACCTCAGTATTCTACATAATCAATTGTAAAACATTAGCCACAGGGATAAAGTCCCTTTCTTTTTCTTGAAATATCTTGAAATTAAAAGTTAACTGTAGAATTTGGGTATTTTTGGAGAGCATTTAGAACATACTTTTTGTAAATTGGTTTTCTTATTTGTTAAATGCCATGTACAGTTTTAAAGTTTTTCTTAAAGTTTTTTGATAAGTATTCTAAGTTGATTTCATGTAAACTTCTGCTAGTACTTGATATAGTTTTTTCATCATAGGAAATGCAATTTCCTTACTTGAGAAGGTTTCTCATTTTAACCTCAAAATGAAAGGAAGGACTATTTCTGTTTCTGGGAAGATGGAGTGAACATGCTTTTTTTTTTTTTTTTTTTAACCTGTTATTCCCACAACATACACCCAAAAACCCTGGACACTCTATGTAAAACAAATATAAGAAGATGTGAAAGATGGAGAGAAGAAGCAGAGCATCAGTGGACCTCAAGACCCAAGGAATGACATAGTGATGAGTTATATGGGTTTTCTTTTTGCCTCCCATATCCCAGATTTGGAGTTAGAGAAACCAGCAATCAAGAAACACCAATGGGGACAGACAGAACAACAACAGCAAAAGCCTGTCCTCTCTAGCCCAGGGACCAAAAGAGGGACACCCCACCAAAATGGAAAACTTTTATGCAGCGACTACTGTACTCTAGCCAAACATCCTTATTCTCTCAATCAATCTCTCTCTCTCTCTCTCTCTCACACACACACACACACACACTCACACACACACATAAACTGTGGCCCTACCCTACCAGGAAAGGCGGATTGGGAAGCTGAGATTTCCACTCTTGACAGTTTCTAAGGAGGCCCCCGAGCCCCTTACACTGGCAGTGTCACAGAAAGCTGAGTAGTAGGAAGCCAAGACTTTGAGTTCTGCTGGCTCGTTACAAAACCTGCCACCTCCACCTCTGTGTATAAATGGAAACCACGAGAGGAGTCTGGAGCGCCCCCCGCCCCCGCCAGCCCACCAGTGGGGTGCTGTCAGCGGAGACTGTGTGGGAAGCAGGAACACTACTCTTCCCTGCCAGGAGGGTGTCAGCAGGGGCCCAGTGGAGAGCCCAAACTACTCCCTGCCCAGCAGCAAGGAGGAGCCCCTCTCTCAGGTGTCAGTGGGGGGTGTGGGGGGCTCCGGATTCCACCCCAACCTGGCAATGATGACACAGTCTCCCTCCTCCCTTGTCAGAATGGTATTGGAGGGAGCAGCTAAAACAGAAGGTTTATATAAGATCCTGTCACCCGACCCCAAATGTCCAGGTTTTAATAAAAATCACTTGTCATGCCTACAACTGGGAATACCTCAAACCAAATGAAAACAAGACACTCACTAGAGGCCAACACTGAGATGTCAGATGTTAAAGCAGTCATCATAGAAAGGCTTGTTGAGCAATTGTGAACATGCAGGATACACATGAAAAATAGAAGGTGTCAGGGCACCTGGGTGGCTCAGTTGTTAAGCGTCTGCCTTCGGCTCAGGTCATGATCCCGAGGTCCTGGGATCGAGCCCCCCATCGGGCTCCCTGCTCAGTTGGGAGCCTGCTTCTCTCTCTCCCACTCCCCCTGCTTGTGTTCCCTCTCTATCTCTCTCTGTCAAATAAATAAATAAAATCTTAAAAAAAAAAAAGAAAAATAGAAGGTGTCATCAAGAAATAGGAAATTTGTGATGCGTGGGTGGCTCAGTTGCTTAAGCATCTGCCTTCAGCTCAGGTCATGATCCCAGGACCCCAGGACCGAGTCCTGGAGTCCTGCATCGGGCTCCTTGCTCAGCGGGGAGCCTGCTTCTCCCTCTCCCTCTGCCTGCCACTCCCCCTGCTTGTGCTCTCTCTCTCTCTCTGACAAATAAATAAATGAAATCTAAAAAAAAAAAAAATAGGAAATTTAATGAAGAACCTAATGGACATCTTAAACTGGAAAAATACAACACTCAAGGTAAAAATCTCAGTAGATGGGTTGA
Organism: Neomonachus schauinslandi; assembly: GCF_002201575.2. Lineage (NCBI taxonomy): Eukaryota > Metazoa > Chordata > Mammalia > Carnivora > Phocidae > Neomonachus > Neomonachus schauinslandi. The sequence goes on along the minus strand of NC_058406.1, from coordinate 135,622,193 downwards.
ACAGCACAATGGCAAGGACAGAGGAAAGAATCACTGCCCTAGAAGAGAGAACAATAGAAATTACCCAATCTGAAGAAAGAGGAGCCATGGATTTAAATCTAAAGAATAAAAGTATAAAACTCTTGGGAAAAATATAGAAACAAATCTTTACGATCTGGAGCTAGGTATAAAGGTTTTAGACCTGACAGCAAAAAGTATAATCTATAAAAGGAAAACTTGATAAATTGGATGTAGTCAAAATTAAACACTTTTGCTCTCCAGAGGACCCTGTTAAAGGATGAAAAGCTACTGAGTGAGGAAAAATATGTGCAAACCATGTGTTTAATAAAGGACTAATAAAACTCAAAACAAAGAAACAAACAATGCAATCAGAAAATGAAAGAACTAGACCTTTCACTGAAGAAAGTATGCAGATGGCAAATAAACACATGGAAAGATGTTCAACATCATTAGCATTCTTTCTCAATGACTGACTCTTCTGCCTCTCTGTGTAGGCTGTTAACTTTGTCTCCCAAGTATCTCTCTGGAGCAAGGTGATGACCTCAGGAAGTTTAAGCACTTTTTCCCAGGCCAGAGGGGGAGTCAATCTGGAATTGGAAGTCCAGGCCTTTGCTATCCAAATCCCACCTTACTCCCACCTCCTCAGAAGCCATATATCACATGGCCCTCAGACTTCATCCTCAAGCCTATTTTGTTGACCTGCTTAGTGTTGGGTGGGAAAGTGCTATTTTAAAATTTATGTTAGCATACATTAAAACATTGTGAGGTATATAAAAATCCAAATTTCTAGCTTCTTTGAGGAAAACACAGAAAGTCTGCCCACACTGGGTTCACATTCCCAAATTCCCCCAAAGACGTTGGATACATATGCTTGGTGACTGGCTCTTTGCAAGAGGAATGTTTGCCACAGGCCTCACCACTCCTTATTGCCCCCAGATAACACAGCCAGTCAGCAGCTTTTTATCCTTGCCTAGCACTGTTGTTTTTCTTAAAGCAGAGTAGAGGAAAGTCACATTTTAACCCACCTCTCTACCCAGTCATAGACCTGAGAAGGTTTTGGGTTCCTCTCGTACATTTCACTCATACATGGTACCTGCCTGACAGGGGTGAGCCCTTGAATTTCTGACTCTTGCCCTTCCTGATACTGTAATGCTGTTACCTCTGCTAGGACCGTGTTCTCCTTCCCTCACCTCACCTGCCCAAATGGGACTTATTCTTCCAAGTTTATGCAGCCTTTCTGATCTCTTCAGTAAGAAATCTATTGCTGTCTTTCTTTCTTCTCTCTTTATTTCCCTCCCTCCCTTCCTCCTTCCTTCCTTCCTTCCTTCCTTCCTTCACAAGCCACGTTTCTTTCTCATGGCTTTAATGTTCTACCTTTTATCTCAGCAATTTGTATAGTTGTATCTTCCCTAATTATAAAGTCAAGTCCTATTTCTGAAAACCTCCGTTATTTGAGAATTTGCAGTTCTAAGACTTCGGTATAGTTGGAGGAGTGAATATCATTTGACCATCTATGAACGTTATTCACTAAAATGAAATTGGTATACGTGGAAGGGAATATGTCTCCTTTGGCATTTCTTAAATCAGTCAGAATGTGTGTCGTGCACTTACTGTCTTCATCGTTACGGTTACTTTAATGGTCCTCCCTAAGGACTTTCTGGTAGTTCTATCTGGAGTTTCAGTGAGGTACTTATAAACTGATTTGGTTTCATGGTACATAATATGCAGAGTAAGAGCTAATATTTCTTCTGCATCTAGTTTTCTAAGAAAATATTCAAGCTGTTTTCAGTTTTACAACTCAGAGACCCCAACTGCTTCCTGAGGGGCCCAACCTCGAGCGTCTCTCCTGATTCTCAGATACTCAGTCTGGGATAGTTGACCTAGTAGTAAATAGGAGTAAAAAATTTTAAAGGGAAATTTACCATGAGGGAAGGATTAATAAATTATTCATATTGATATACCTTGTAGTACTTAGCACATTTTTGTTACAGAGCAGACATTGAGATGTGAACTGATTATGCTCAATATTAAACTCCTAAGTAATTCGATATTGTCTCAAGATAATGGTATTGCAAATGATATTATGATTAGAAGTTTGTTTTGTTTGCTTCCTGATCAAAGAGTAGGTGACAGGAGGCGGCCTTGTTTGTGCAAATTGTGTTAGGATTGAGGGATGATTGAAGATCCTATGAAGAAGACAGCCTGCCAGGCTGGGCATGTGACTAGTGCTGATAGATAAGAGGGGGAGGTTTCAGGAATGGAAAGTCTGCTGGGCTCTAATCTGTGGACTCCTGCCCATTTCAGAGCTCGCTGCTAACCCACGTTATCTTTATTCAAAGGGAAGGTCTGAGAAGGCTGAGACGTGGCTAGGGTTTCACCAGATCAGGGGATCAGCAACTGCTTAGCTTATAATGCTGCTGTGGGTGAAACTGGAGCATTTGCAGGAGGGAAGGAAGATAATGGAGAAGTGACTCAAAGAGTGTCAAATAGAGTAAGGGTTGAGAGGATAAGAGCTTGTCCTCTGGAGCCAGACTTCTGCTGTATGTCTACCTCACACCCCCTTCCCATACTTGCCCTGTGACCTTGAGTAAATAACGAATCTCTCAATACTTCAGTTTCCTCATCTGTAAAATGGGATAATAATCATATGTCCCTCATAGGATTGTTGGCATATGAAAAGTGCATAGAACAGTGCCTGCTATGTGTTGTCAGCCCACTGGCAGAGTGTTGGCTCTTCTAGGAGGGAGGGCTCACAGGGCAAGGGCAGAAGACGGGCCCGCGCTCTCCTGCACCAGTCAGTGTTTCCTTTCATAAATAGCAACATCTCTGCACTGTACATTTTTTTTCTTTTTTGTCAGTTGCTCTTTTTATTCTGTACCTACAAGGTCATCTGAAACAGCTTGCCTTTTAATGTAATGAGTCAGGAGCCTGGGAACTAACTTAGATACAAATAAGGAAGGATAAAGAATGGCAGTCAAAGCCACTCATGCTTTTGGGACACTTATCAACGTGTGAGTGTTCTCAGACATCTCTTTGTGGGCTGGCTTCCAACCTTAGCTATTTTTTCAGGTTTAGTCTTTGCACTAAACCCAAATATCTGCTCATTTCCAAAATAAAATGTTAGGAAGATCTTTGCCCCTGTTGGAAAATGCCTTAGTTCTTATCCCCACTTTCCTAACTGTGAGATTGACCTCAATTCTTTTCAAGATATTTGTTTTTAAAGTATCTTTAGTAATAGGTTGAAATATTTTTGCAGGAGATTTTATTATGCAGATGAAAAACTTGTCATCTTATCTCGAGAAACAAGTACAGGAGAAATAACATGCAACCGAGTAATTTGAACCCAGAAACTGTAGCATTCAAAGAAATACCCTAGCAGGGGGTGCCTGGGTGGCTCAGTCAGTTAAGCAGCTGACTCTTGATTTTGGCTCAGTCACGATCTCAGGGTTGTGAGATCCAGCCTCGTGTCGGCTTGGCGCTGGGCATGGAGCCTACTTCAGATTCTCTCTCTCCCTCTCTCTGCCCCTCTCCCCAGTCACGGGTGCACTCTATCTCTCTCTCTCTCTCTCTCTCTAAAGAAAAAAAAAGAAGAAAGAAGAAAATACCCTAGCAGACAGTTTCTATATTTTTCCTTCTTCTATATGTCAAGAGGTTTCCTCAGTACATTTGTCACAATGATCCTACAAGGAAAAGTCTTTTTGAGTTCAGGAGTTTTCATCTATCTAGTTCCATTCACATGGCCTTGATTCCTGGGCCAGGCAGCAGTGGTAGGCACAGTTATACACCAGCTGAGCTGCTCTTCCAGCCCCAGGTGTGGCTTCTTGGAGTGGATTTAGGGATGGAGGAGAGAGAGCAGACTGAATCATGAGCAGAGACATTCACATTGCCAGGTAGAAGATTGGGACTGAGAAGCACACATAGGAGTGAAGGAGGTTTAGAGGCTCCTGAGATGGCAGGCAAGGTTGGTGTGAAGAGATTTGACTGCCCCTTCTTCTCTGATATCTTCTCTCTTTCCTATTCTGTCAGCAGCTGCAGACTTTATCTCTGAGGTGGGGGATTATGGAGAGTGGGTAAGGAGTAAAAGTGGCGATGTTTCTCTTGTCTCTTGCCTCCTCCACCTCCTTCTCCTCCACCTCACTCTTGATCCTACCTTGTCACATAGACCTGACTTGTAGAGTGGAAGCTGGGGAGGGGAGTTCTAGAAGTCCTGGAAGAAAATGAAGCAACTTTTTTCCTTTATCTTTTCCGGTCGTCTTTATGACTTACTGTGTTTCTTTATAGGTCCTGTGGGGATAAGAGATCCAAATCAGGAAAGCGTACAAATGCCTTCTTTGTCCTTTTTACCTCTTCCCTTCCTCCCAGCCTCCTTCTCAGCAGAGTGCCCCCTACCCCCGCCACACACACTCTCGTACTTCAGGCCCATGCTGAGGTATGTATGTGTAGGATGGTGATGATTATGGCTCCAATAGAACGGTTGAGAAGCTGCAGCTGGATGTTGTGAGCAATGAAAACTCCGAGATGAGGAAGAAGATTAGAAGATTCAACCATTGGCCTAAAATGATTCATAGTTCAGAGGACTCATTCTAAAATTTTAATACACATAATAAGGAAGCAGTAGATTCTAACTGATGAGGTCAGAAAAGCCTTGAAGAAGTGAATTCTAATTGGGGATGGGAAAGGGGGGAAGAGAATGGTCCTGGCAGAAGTAACAGCTTGAAAGCATTATTCAAGGCAAGAGTCACAAGCTTAGGTGGGTACCATAAATGAGTTAAGTGAGCCAGATCTCAAAGCCCTCCCAGGAGGTCAGTGATTTGGTAGAGAGGTGGGTAAACTACATCCCTTTGTGTTAACTCTAAGAACAACAGCCGTGCCCTGCAGTGATCAGAAGCAGCTAGCACCTGGCTGCGGTATGTGGGACATGCTTGGGAGCGGTGAGGACGGTGGCCAACAGGGGCATGTGCTTTATCTAAAAGGCAGCAGTTGAAGTTTCATTCAGTTGCTGCTTTTCAGGAATTGGAAATGTGGATCTAATGCTGGTAGATTTTACGTTCCACTGACTGTAATCTAGGCCCTGTTCTTAGTGCTTAATATACTGATTTAACACAACTTCAAAGATACAATGAAGGTTTCTTAAAACCTGATACTTCAACTAGTTTGTGATAGGCTTCTTGGGATATGCATTTCAGCAAGTAGTACCTTCTCTTGGTACTTTTTCTTCTTTATCTTTTCTGGGGGTACTTTGTACCCTCAAATGATGGAATGTTGTTCTCTTATGAAGGATGTTGCCTAGAGAGAGAGGAGAATGCTTCTAAGTAAGCCTGGCTGTCTTTTGTATGGTGGTCTCTCTCAAGGTTTATTTAGGAAGTGGTACCTGTAACATAGGTCAGTCTGTTCTTGTCTCCAACTAATCTAAATGTTTTGCTTTCAATCGAATTTTCACATTTTTTTCCCAAACCGTTAGTCTAAATGTCAAATTATTGATTCAATTAATCTTTTGTGTTTTTAAAACCTGCTTTCTTCAGCTTTTCTTTTATGTTCAATAAATTATTTCTGATTTCTAAATATGCAGAAAAAACTCCAAGTTGTTGAAAAAACATAGCCAATCTTTTCATACCTGGAGGAATTAATATTTTTTCCAGAAATTAATATTTTCACCATATGTTGGAGGGTGCCGTTTGGTGTTCACATGTGAGTCAAAACAGGTATCTGCCATATACAGATCTGACTAAAGTGTGCCTTGGTCCTTCTCTACCTTTCGGAAAATATTAGTTGCACAACAGTGATGGAATTTGAATATCGAATACTCTTTACTTTTTGTGGCTGAAGTTTAAAGGGAAACCCATAATAAAATTCCCCTAATTTAATTAGAAATTAATGGCTCCTGATCCGATATAGGAAATGTGTAATGCAGCTGGACCAGAAAGATGTGGAGGGAACTGGCTTAAAGAGGCAGTGACAAACCAGTGGGTCAACAGCAACTCAAAGAAGTTTTTGCAAATTTTCAAATGGTTCTTTTTTTTTTTTCTTGAAATACATATCCCTGAGGGTTTGAAATATTCATTTAGTTGAACTCCAAGGCAGAGCCATGGAGCAGCCAGGACTTAGGAGCATTTAGTGAAGTAGGGAATAGAGGGTAAAGATGATTGGCAGCCTGGGCTGCATCCCTAGACCTGAAATGTGCAGAAATGTGGGATCTGGATTTCGACCAAGAAGCATGGTGTCCAGTTTCCACATGCCATCGCAGTGTGGTCTCTCATCATGGGCAGCATGCAGTGGGCCAGCCCACTACTAGGAGATGGTTTTCTAGAGCTCTATTTCCAGCATCTTATAAGTGTATTCAAAATGTTGAAAGAGGGTGCCTGGGTGGCTCAGTCGGTTAAATGTCTGCTTTTGGCTCAGGTCATGATCCTGGGGTCCTGGGATGGGGTCTGCTTCAGGTTCCCCGCTCAGCAGAGAGTCTGCTTCTCCCTCTTCCTCTGCCCCTCCCCCCCCACCCCCCGTGCTGGTGTTCGCGCTCTCTCTCTCTCTGAAATAAATAAAATCTTTAAGAAAATGTTGAAAGAATCGAGGCCTCCATGGCAAACAAAAGCAACCTGGGGTTCTCAGGAAGCTGTGGACTGTAATGTATTCACAGATGCACAGAAGAGTACTTTTAGGAGGAATATGGCTGAAGGAACAAGAGCCAAGAGGTGGTGGAACATTGGGGTGGGAAGTACCAGGCCCAGTTCAGGATCTGTCACTCAGCCTTTCTGGGTGTCTTACTTCCCCATCTGTAAAATGAAGGACATTGAACTCTATATATGGTTCTCTGGTCTGTGCTATGTGCATACACATTGCCTGGGCATCCTGTTAAACTGCGGAGTCTGATTTCATAGGTCTGGGGTGCGGCCCGAACATTGCCTTTCTAAGGAGCTTCCTCTGGCGGGGATGCTGCTGCTGGGCCACAGACCACATGTTGTTTCGCTAGCTCTGCACCATCCCCGAGCCCACTAGCTCTGCAAGTCTATGGGTGTGATCATCTGACATTTCAGAAAGACAGGAAGGTTTCAGGAAACATGCCTGCCATGGTATTAACTGTTCTCAGTCTTCATAATCATCTTCATCAAAAGCCCTGTAAGTGCCTAATTGTGCATAACAATTTCACATGCTTTACCAAAAGAACTAAATAGGTTTGGCCCTTGCCTTATCAGACTTGACAACCTAAGACAGATGGAGAAATATGCATAGAGACAGTAATAAATATATGATAAATATTCATCCAGATATAGGACATATTAAAATATAAAGATTATGTATTTAGCATGGGCCTTAGAATATTTATTTTCTTACAGCTTTTGTTCCTTTTAAAATCTGGGAAATTGGAAAGGTGGTTCTGTAATTTTTACTTGAAGAGGTTTCTGTTTCTGTTTTACCGATGGGGATTTGGGAATGGGAAGGTCAGTTTCTGAGGCTTCCTTTGTTGTTATTGTTTATTTTGGCTGTACTAACTTCAAAAGAAATATTTAGGGGCACCTGGGTGGCTCAGTTGGTTAAGTGGCTGTCTTCAGCTCAGGTCATGATCCTGGGGACCTGGGGTCCTGGGATCGAGCCCCACAATGGGCTCCTTGCTCAGTGGGGAGCCTGCTTCTCCCTCTCCCTCTGCTCTTTCCCCTGCTTGTGCGCATGCTCTCTCTCTCTCTCTCTCTCTCTCTCTCCTGCTCTCTGTCAAATAAATAAATAAAATCTTTAAAAAATATATTTTATTGGCCTTACTTGCCTAACTCTGATTACCATGTGCAGGTGTCCTGGCCTGATTTTGTATTGCTCAGTGTGAGTGTGTGGACAAGTTTCATTAACCTCAGCTCTTCCCATCCCAGGGCCTTGGGCCCATCAGTTCATCCTCATGCTGTCCTCGGGAAGCAGGGCAAGCAGGGCCAGACATTGGTACCTCTGAATTGTGGGCAGTTAAGTGATTCAGGGAAGGAAACTGGTGTATCCAAAGTCTCGTGGTAATTAATTCACTCAGGAAGGTTTGGATTTGGTTCTCTTTTTTCCTGTATGCTTGCTAAACAGACCTGAGGTGTCTGCTGCCTTGGTGGAGGAAGGGGTCAGACGAGTGGCCAGAGCCAGCATTTTCTCCTGACAGCAGAACAGATTCTGTTCCTCCAGGCCAGGCTACCCAGCCAACCGAGATTGCATTCAGGTACCCATAGTGATGAGCAGGTTTGTTATAACCATATCAAAATGTATCAGAGTGATGCTAGATTGGCTCAGTTTGTTCATTTATTCTAGCTGAGAAACAGCTAAAAGAATTATCATAGATATAGAAAAGGGCCCCATCTAACCAAGAGTATCTGTATCAAATATTTACTGTTGATGAGATTAGAGAGCATCTTGATTCATGTAGGCACATATAATATTTAGCAATGACTGTGCATAGGCTTTGGGATGCAGGGATGCAAAGAAAACTGTACGGGCACACTCTGAGGTGACAGCTATTAAGGGAATCCAGTCTGAAATGGTATGTGTCAGTGAGGCCCTGCTTTGGATCAAACTTGGGTTTGAAACTTGGCTCAGTCACTCCCTGACTGTGTTCCTCAACCTTTCCAAGGCTCAGTTTTCCATCTGTAGAACCAGCATAACAATAGTACAGATCCCGTGGAATTCTCATGAGCGTTACATGAGATGAGGATGTATGGGATGTGTATTTGCATCTACAAATAGTAGGACCCATAACCTGGTAATTTTTAATAATCAGAATAAAAGTATTGGAAGTGACAGCCTCTGGAATCATTTGGGGCTTGAAAGAGAAGAGTGAGAGATTCTGAATTTGGGATTTTTATATTATTTCACCTGTGAGTATTTGTACGGGAGTTTGTATCTGGGTTAATGAAAATGTCACACTCTGTTTATTGGGAATAAAACTGTTATTGAAGCAGAGCCTACATTAATTAGGCTCAACCTCATCTTTCATTCTGTAATGTGTACAGCTGTTGTTTCCTTTGTTTTATGAAATTAACTGAAGAGTGAAGGCGTTCTGCTCATATTAAAGGAGATAGAAAATCCTGAGTAATTATGATAGCAGGAAGCTAAACCTTTGAAAAGCCGTATTATACATTTTGCCAATACCATATATTTTCCATCAGTGCCTAGTAATCGGCCTGTGTAGGCACATGGAATTATTCGGGCTGGATAGAGGGCACTAAGTATCAGCTTGCCACCTCAAGGGCCAGTGAGAGCAGAGGGAGCTAGGACCAAGCAGGAACTTGGTCTCAGGAAGCAAGGGGAGGCCATTTGCTTACAGCAAGGGTGGGAATGTCAATGAGGCACTCGGAGGGGCAGCGTTCTTTGGTAAATGGAATCTAAAGCCTGCCAGCAATATTGTAAGGCTACAGGGCAGGACAGAGCAAGGGCATGAGGCAGCTGGATGGAAACCCAGGAAGCCAAAATGAGCCGTTTAAAGTGGAGGAGGGGGAGCAGAGCCCCAGGGAAGTCCCTAACCTCAGAAACTGATTCAGTAGCACCTTTTTATCTGGTGCCTGTGGCGTCTGGTCAGGCTTAGACGTAAGCCAGTTCTCCGTCAAATTTAGTGTGCACGTGAGTCACCTGGTAAAATGTAGGTTCTGATTCAGTAGATCTGAGATTCTGCATTTCACACATGTCCCCAGGTGTTGATACTACTACTGCTCCAGGGACCACACTTTGGGTTTAACCCACCCTCCCTCCAAGCATCCTGTTCTCTGATTACCACCACCTCTTTCTGTTCAGCTGTACCCCACACCTCATTTTCAGTCATTTTTGGGCTCGGCTAGGACCTACAATCCATTGATCCTACTAATTTCCACTATCTGTCACTCCCGCCAGTTCTTCTTCCCCAGTTAGCGCAGCTTAGATTCCATTCGCTCTGTTTATGACACTCCTTTGCCTACACCTTCAAGTTCTTTGCTTCTTTCTCGCTTTCCTCATTGTACTCACCTGCATACTTCATCACTCTACCTGCCCCACATCTTCACCTGTGCTGCTGATGTGGCTGGAGGAACACACACACCCCTATGCTAATAGGTCTCATTTTTATCTCAGTGGGCCCCTAAGACTGCTGGTTTCCTTGTCCATTCACACTTTCCCTCTCCCAGAGGACGTCTCCCTACTTTCTGCTCTCCTACGAAACCTTCACTGTTTTCTTTCCCCTCCTTACTTTGAGCTGATAACCTTGCTTCTGACGTTCCCTCTATTGGATTCACCCCCTGTCTTCATGTGGACCCCTGTCTGGGGTCTTCCCTGCAGGAGCCGTGGAAGCACTGGGCATTCTCCGATTCTGCCTGTGGTGCCGTCATGATGGTCACATGGAGGGGCCAGCATGACTGTACCCATGCCCTAAACTAGCTTCAGTTGTTCAGTAATTATCATAACTGTTTTGCCAGATGGCTCGTTTGTCTCCCACCCCCACCAGAAAGCTCCATGAAGGCTGGGAATTTTGCCTGTCTTGGTCAGTATGGAAACACCACCAGGAATAGTGTCCAGCACATGGAAACTATCCTTAAATAAAGCATTTGAACAGATACTAGATATCAGAGGTTAAATTAGAGTGGAAGATGTGATTATATTTGAACAGAATCTGAAAAAGCCAATTATAACAAAAACTACATATCAACATATATATTTTAAAAGCCACTGTCATCCTTTCTGAATAGACAAGGCTACAGAAGACCCCTGTTTGGGGACCCTTTTGGACCTGACTGTGCTGAATGTCATAGAGATTGTTGAGCCTGCTAGGCCCTTGTGGGACCAGGAGGGAAAATGACCAACATCCAGTTCTGTCCAAGAATTCCTGTCTTCTCTCATTAAACACTTTCAGGGAGGTCAGTAGTTAAGTCAGCCTTTAACCAACCCACCTGCTCTGGGCCATAGAGCATGATGTCTTCACCTGGGACACTGACAAAGAGCTGTAATGAAGTAGCATTCAACAATTCCACAGGCTAACTATGCCTACTTCGTCGTGCATTTAGGAAAGAGAGGATATTTTTGGCCATGCGTATGATGCCATTTGGGCCTACACTTATGAAAACAACCACATGGCTTTAAGTTGGTAGAGGAAATATCCTGTGAAGCCACAAATGGAGGCACCCTCTTTGGGAATGTATAGTGATGCTCATTCTCAAGGATGAGAAGTTAGGCAGTTGGTCCGTTGCAAGCGAAAGAAAAGCATATCAGTGTGCAAAGTTCTAGAAATATTTAATTTCATTCTGAAGTGTTTTGCTTTTAATAACATTGCCAGCATAAATCCTTGCTTCCCAAGGTTTTGAGCAAGCTCTGGTTTAGGAAGCAAAAGCAGAGTGTGTTTTGTGAGTATTAGATAAGGTGACTGACCTCACATAGGGCCGAGAATACAGAGGGTGCTCAATATATGTGCTTTCCTCCCTCTCTCTTCCCCTATCTGTACCCTTTCTGATGGTCCCCATCCAAATTGTTGTCTTCCTGCATAGGAAGGAAGTTAGGATATAACTATTACTATGTTTTAATAAGTCATCATTCATTTGAGACCAATGATTCTCAACTGGGAAGTAATTTTGCCATTCAGGGGACATTTGCCAAAGTCCAGAGACCTTTTTGGTTGTCACCACTGAGGGGCAGAGGAACACCAACCCCTCAAAACAAGGAATTATCCAGCCCCAAATTCCAGTGCTCTGTACTTTGCACTGCTGTTTATAGTTCATTTCTCCACTGGACTCTAAAAAGAAGGGCCAGATTGAGAAGGATGTAACCAGGCTGTGGATCTGGGTTGGAGAACCCACCTGCCAGGTACCAGGATCCACTTACTCTTAATAAGCACATTCCAGATGGTTTCCAGCTTAAAAACAAGTGCTTTCCTAGATATTCATTTCTAGATTAGTTGTTTAGCCTCTTAAAAAAACCAGCAATAAACAAACAGTGTGGCAGAAGCATGGAGAACTCTGGGTGGGAGCTAGGGAAGATGAGACAGATGCTGAGCTAGGACGCTGGGCATAGTGGCAGGTGCCATGACGGGGAGCTTGTCACACCGTGCCAAGTGGCTTGGGTTTTATCTCAAGAGCTGTAGAGAGTTCTACATATGGAGCCCTCGTGCTCTTTTCTGTACTCTACTCACAACCTGTACATACATCTGTGGTTACCTGTGTCTCTGTATCATATATATTGGTAACTTGGCCTCTTGAACTTGGCCTTCTCATCTTTGCTTTTAGATAGCCCAGAGGTTTATCAATAAGGCTTATTAGACAGATTTCACAGTGTCTCAAAATAGTTCTTCACTTTTGAATAGGTGGCCATTCCCAACACTTGTTTCTGAGGCAGTTGATTAGAGCTTGAAATAAAAACCAGGAAGGTTTTATAAATGATAAGTTTTCAGGAAACCTACCAAAACCCATAATATTGCTGAACTGTAAGGCTTAGTGGTTCAGAATGGGGAATTTCCCAGCAAAAGGCAAAGAGGAAAGAATTTCCATTGCCTTTCTTTGTTGAAAGTTGGTAAATGTTATTCATCATTGGGATGTGATTAATGTCATTTTCACTTTTCTACATATATAAAATTTAGAATAAATATATAAGTCTGTGAATATTTTAAGAGCAAGTTTTAACCTTTGTTTTTCAACATCCTTTTTTTATAGTATTAAAATACTAAAGGTTAATTAAATAGTTGTCTTTTCCTGCCTCCCAATGTGTAACTCTCCCTTGCCTTTTGCTGCACTTTTCTTTTGGAGCTTATATTCAGGCTCTTAGACCATGTGGGTGGAGGCCCCGTGAGGTACAGTAGGGGTTGGGGAGCTCTTGTTTTGTTGGCCACTGGAGAGTCTGACATGGCAGGTCATGGAGAGACCACCATCTTGCTTGTTGTCAATTTTACTATTTTTTTTATCTTTCTAGCATTGCTTTACTTTTCTTTTTTTTTCCCTAAGAAATGGCTTTCTCTCCTCTTTTAAACTTTACCAAAAAAAGAAAAAAATTGCATTGGTTTACCTCAGTGGATACTGTTTCTGAGAATATTCAGTCTAGTTATAGGGCCATTCTTTCATGACCCCTGCTTTTTACTTCCACTTAACATACTTTAAGTTGCCTTCCTAGGTCCAAAGTCAACAAAAACAGAATTTCAGATTTGAGATTACATTCCTCAAACTTGAATCACACTTCCTCTTAGAGGAAGTGATCTTTATAAGTAATATAGTTTTTATTTTAAGGTAAGAAACCATGCTAACAAAAATATAGCATGTTTCAAGATGAAAACAAAATAATATGCCTAAGTATATCATAATAATTATCACACGGCTCTGTACCACTTTGTTCCAGCCATCTTTGTTCTGATAAGGCTGTCATCTTCTTGGGGCATGCAACCCTTTTTGTTTTAATCCACGGTACCTTACAGAACTCAAAAGGTCTAGGTGTAAGGTGTGTGGTACTGGCCCACAGTCACTGTCCGTGTCTGTGGAGAGAGGTAGAATGAAACAATGTGTCTAAAACAGCATGGGCATAATTATTCATCATTAGGATGTGATTAATGTCATTTTCACTTTTCTACATATATAAAATTTAGGATAAATATATAAGTCTGTGAATATTTTAAGAGCAAGTTTTAACCTTTGTTTTTCAACATCCTTTTTTTATAGTATTAAAATACTAAAGGTTAATTAAATAGTTGTCAGTTGCTTTTCTTATTGCTCAAAACTTTAATAAGTAAATGAAAAGTTAGTCATTTTACCCTTAGTTATTGTAATTTTCCTTCAGTTCAGAGTTTTGAAATTGTTTCTTGTGTTTCCTTTCCAGAAAACACGAAGTCTTCTCTTATTTCAGCAGTTGGGTGTAACTTCAGAGCTGGGAAAGAGTGATTGCAAGGTATTCATGTATCTGATATATTCTACATTCTCGGTTATTCAAGCTTGCTTTTAGCTTAACATTGTACAAACGTCTATAGATTATTTGGGGACTCTGTGCATTGTACGACTGCAGACACAGCTTTGAAATTGAAAAGTCTCAAGAGTATTAGCTTGTGCAGTTTCAAATTTAGCACCGTGGGTTTTTGCCATAGAGATTGTGAGACACCAATGGTTATGCTTTCTATAGTCTGGTGTTTCCTTTCAGTGATGGGCACTACCCTGGCTCTGCCTTCTAATGCCAATAAGAGACTGGGCAAAATGCCTACCCTTTCAGTGTCTCTACTCAACTTTGAGATTGGGATAATCACTGGATAGTCTAACGGGTTTGTTAGAGAGATTAATAGGATACTGTAGTATTCACCACTATCACCACCACCACAAACAAAATTATCTGAGGCCTGTGTTTACTGTTATTAGTGGTGTTAGTAATCTCATATATGCTAATGATAAAGTTGTATCCAATTTCCTTAATGATCTTGGGTCATCTTCGAATGGAACCAAATCCAGAAAAAAATTGTCCAACCTAAGTGAAGGACAAGTTAACACAAAGACATTTTATATTTAATTGTAGCAGTTACCTGACTACTTGATTATCAATTTTTATAATGAATCCTGGACTGTGAAGTGCTATGTTCACCCATTTAAGAGGTTTACAAACCTCGAACGCTGTGACCCGACTGACCCCTATCAATTATACATCATTATCCAATTCCTCTATGGGGCTAGAAAGAAAGGCGTACATCTGGCTTGAATGTTCCCAATCTCTTTACAGAATGAATCTTGTAAAATAGGCCACTGTCTTTTAATTAAATCTTTCTTTTAAGTTTCTGAGAATTTCATTCTCTTTCAGAGTAACCCCTTACTCTTAAAAGAACAGGGAGCGTTTTCAGGGTCATTTTGATTACCCTCTGAGGTCTTTCTAAATATAACTACAGATCCTGGAAAACAGCCTGCCTTCTGTTAGTTAACTTAGTCTAAAGAATCAGTGCATTAAGAGCTTTGATTATCCACACTCCAAAAACGCCTTCCTCTGATCTCCCAACATTTGACAAGAATCTCGATTTGGGGATTAAATATTTTCTCCAATGCACTTCCATTTCCACTAGCTGCTTGCCCTACTCATTTTATTTGTGGGCCTGAAATGTAGAACATTTTCCAGTTAGGGGGCATTAAGATTTAACTCAAGAATCTATATATTCTAGAATAAGTCTCAGGTGTTTCTATAGTAGAATCACAGTCTTGAGTTTTTGGAAAGCATTGTATTGTGTGCTTTTTTTTGTACTTGGCTGCTTGCTTAAATTTAACTGAGGATTTTTTTTTCTGCCTAATTTCCAGTGTGCTCTCTGCCAAATTCCTGACCCCAATGTTTTGGTTATCTTCACCTGTATATCCTGAGCAGCTATCAAAATTAATATGGATTCAGTGAAACCTCTTCCCCCTGCCCACCTCACTCACCTTCTGCTTACAACGGATTCCTTCTCCTAGAATCAGTATTTCAATTAAAGGCATCATGTCAACCCCATGACTCAAGCCAGAAATCTCCGACCTGACATTGCTTCACCGTCTGCATCCAATACACACGAGATTCTGGATTTAAGATCATATATGAAAATTCCAAGAGCAGTGACTAGGGCTTGATGAGGCCAAATATTAACTGGCAGCATCTACAAAAGTTCATTGTAAATATCTTCCCAGTCTCTCCTCTGCCTCCTTCCATCACGACATTAGCTCTGGCCCTCGTGACTCGACGTCAGTCTGTTGCTGGATAGCATAGCTCTCTTCCAACAGGCTCTACCCATTCTAGGTACCTTGCTCCCAGATTTATAACATGGTTTCCTGCTCAGTGACTTCTGTGGGTCCTTTAACCTTAAAAATAGATCCAAACACTTTGGTGTGGACTCCACGATTGGCCCTGTGCACCCCTCCCATACACTGCTTACCTTTCCCCCACTTTGGCATCTCTGCTTCATTTAGACTGAATTTCTCAGGATATTCCAACACACAGTGTGTGCTTTCGGGCACACGTGCCTTTGTGCATGCTGTTCTCACTTCTGAGAATGCCCTTGCCCCTTTTTCCTTCATAAATTCCAGTGTATCTTTCCAGATCCACCTCAATTTCCATGTCCTCTGAGAAGCCCTCCGATTCGCCAATATAACTGGGCTTCCACAATTCTTTTTTTTTTTTTTTTTTTTAAAGATTTTGTTTATTTATTTGACAGGGAGAGACACAGCGAGAGAGGGAACACAAGCAGGGGGAGTGGGAGAGGGAGAAGCAGGCTTCCCGCCGAGCAGGGCGCCGGATGTGGGGCTCTATCCCAGGACCCTGGGATCATGACCTGAGCCGAAGGCAGACACTTAACGACTGAGCCACCCAGGCGCCCCTGGGCTTCCACAATTCTTAAGTTGTTTCTCTGATCATGGTGTATTTAATTAACCACTTGTATCTCTGACCCTCCTATAGATACTTTTGGAACTTTTAATTGTGTGTCATTTCCACCTTAGAAGCAGATTCAGCCAATATTCTCACCAACTTTGGTGATAACAGTAGTTACTTTTCACTGTGCTTAAATTTGAGGTTCAAAATTTAAATTACCCCAACCCATTTTCAGGCTTCTAATGTGCGTTTGACTTGGAAGTGTGTTTTAAATTTCCAGAGTTGTTCTTCCCACTTATCAGAAAGACAAGCAATGAGAACGAACAGCATCAGTAACTATTTGGTGAGACATGAACCCCTAATCCAAATCAACACATGAGTGTGTTTCTTGAGAGATCACAGTTAACACAATTAGCGATAGACTGCATCTTTGAGGAGCTAGAAAAAAGAATGGGATTCATTTTTAATTCCAACTGATTGTGAGCAAGAATGCAAAAGGCTTGGCTTTCTGGAGTGGCTTTGTAATCAGAGGTTACCACAAGCCTGTCAGGACTTTGAACAACTGTCTCCACTGTGAAAATAGGTTTAGCTTGTCGGGTGAGCACAGGGCTGAGGAAATAGTGACTTTAGCCAGCTTTTATCTCTTGTTTGATCTTTGGCTCACAAAGATGAGGTTAATTGCAGCATAAGCTATTAGCTTTATTTTTTAAATCAGTCCATTTTAATAGCAACCTGCTTCTGCCCTGAAAAATGTCCAAGAGCAGTAAGAAAGAGCTGAATATAAGTATGTGTTACGTTGTGAATCTTGGCTTTCTCTGGGCCAGTAGTCAACAAAATACTTGGCAGTCACTCTAATCTTTCTCTTTTTTTTTTTGCTGTCTTTAGCTACATTTATTGTGTATGTGTCTTCTGAGTTATAAAAGCAATATGCATATTCACTGCAGAAAATTGGAAAATGCAAAACTCCCTAGAAAGGAAAAAAGCTTCCACAGGAGGCTCTTACCCAAAGAGAACCATTGTCCGCATCTTGGCTGATATTAGCTTTATAGAGTTTTCTCCAAGCAAGCATACATACTTTTCAAATTCTTCTGCAAAATTTTGCATATATAGGAGAATTAATAATATAGTGAGTTCTCATATATTCACAATCCATATTCACAAATTATCAAGATTTTGGTACCATTGGTGCATCCATCTCTTTTATTTTCTTTCCCTTCCTCTTTCCTTTTGGAAATATCTGCTAACTACTTTGTAAAGGAAAAGGGGTATCGTGATATGCTAAGAACTATGGCAATTTCCCATACCCTCGCTTACCTTTTATTAGGGTGCAAAAAGTATGGTTTTACACTCAGTATTGCATTGTACTTTGGGGATAAGTAGCCTTAAAGCTCCAGTCTATCACATGCTAGATGGGTATTGATTTTTTTCCTCTTAAATCAATGTTTCCCTAGAGCATAGTTTTATTTATTCATACAGCTAAGGTGATGTCTGACAGGACTTATAGCAGTGTAAATCTATGGTACAGGTACAATACGGAGAGCTTTTTTGTAAGACTCAAAAATCAATGATGCTATAGGGTTACTTCATAAGCCTGAAAAAGTGCATTTGCTGTGCTTCCAAGCGTGAAAGGAAAATTTCAGCATATGGTTAACTTCCATTCCTCTGTTTTTTGTTTTTTGGGTTTTTTTATTTGGTGCCACTTTTCAAATGAACCTAAATGAAGTGTAACTAAAATTGGAACATCAGGCTGGATAGAATCAAAGCTTCAGCGACAACCCCTTGTTGACACCAAATCTGTCAGCTCGCTCCTGAAAGATGTGCTGGCCCTGTTGATCTCAGCCCTGTAATGTTGCCCCATAGTGCAGGGATCCCAGAGCATGGGTTTTCCTACCCAGTGGGCAGGGAACACAAGTGTGTTCCATTTTGGGGATACTTCCTTCACTTTGGAATACTTTCATCTATTTGGTGGTATTTTAAGAAGATACGGTAGCTCTCTGGGGCGCCTGGCTGGCTCAGTCAGCTAAGCATCTGCCTTCGGCTCAGGTCCTGATATCAGGGTCCTGGGATCGAGCCCCACATCAGGCTCCCTGCTCAGTGGGGAGCCTGCTTCTCCCTCTCACTCTGACCCTCCCCCTATGCTCATGCTCTGTCTCTCTCACTTTCTCTCTCAAATAAATAAATAAAATCTTAAAAAAAAAAAAAAAAAGAATATATGACCACTCTCTGCATAGCTAGGCTGTATAAGTCACATGTAATTCTAAAGTATTCACTTTTTGTTGATACATGGGTGTGGGCTCTTCTAAATTTTTTAACATCAGCTGATTTTTAAGTGATTAAAAATGTATCTAATGGCTAGAATGTCACCATCAGGAATTTTACTTTATCTTTTTAAAAATTTATTTTTATTTATTTATTTATTTATTTGAGGGAGAGAGAGAGCATGCACAGGTGAGTGGGGAGAGGGGCAGAGGGAGAGGGACAGAGAGAATCTCAGGCCGACTCCCCACTGAGTGCCAAGCCTGCCACGGGGCTCGATCTTAGGACCCATGAGGTCATGACCTGAGCCAAAAAACAAGTCAGATGCTTAACTGACTGAGCCACCCAGGTGCCCCTGAAATTTTAGATGTCAATTTTCTATTAGCTATCTGATCTTAGCACAGAACTGGCTGGGGAGTCAGATGACCTAGACGCTAGTCTCATTATTTACTCCTAGCAGCTGGGTGACGCAACGTCAGTTAAGTTAAGCGTCTGCCTTGAACTTCTGTTCTTGAACTTCTCAAGGACTAAAGTTTTTGTTTATAGTGTCATTGTGTTTGTTCAGTTAAATAAAGGTAAGTGAGGGTTTGTGAAATGGCAGACATTCACTTGACTTCCATAGTCTTCTGTATATCAAGACTTTTTTTTTTCCTTTTGAAAGTAGCTGATATTTTCTTTTTTTAATTTTATTATGTTAATCACCATACATTACATCATTAGTTTGTTTTTTTTTAAAGTGCCAACTTCTTTTTTTTAATTTACTTATTTTTTTTAAAATTTTTTATTGTTGGGTGCCTGGGTGGCTCAGTTGGTTAAGCGACTGCTTTCGGCTCAGGTCATGATCCTGGAGTCCTGGGATCGAGTCCCACATCGGGCTCTCTGCTCGGCAGGGAGCCTGCTTCTCCCTCTGACCCTCCCCCCTCTCATGTGCTCTCTCTCTCTCATTCTCTCTGTCTCAAATAAATAAATAAAATCTTTAAAAAAATAAAAAATAAAAATAATAAAAAATAAAATTTTTTATTGTTATGTTAATCCCCATACATTACATCATTAGTTTTAGATGTAGTGTTCCATGATTCATTGTTTGTGCATAACACCCAGTGCTCCATGCCGAACGTGCCCTCCTCAATACCCACCACCAGGCTAACCCATCCTCCCACCCCCCTCCCCTCTAGAACCCTCAGTTTGTTTTTCAGAGTCCATCGTCTTTCATGGTTCGTCTACCCCTCTGATTTCCCCCCCTTCATTCTTCCCCTCCTGCTATCTTCTTTTTTTTTTTTTTCCTTAACATATATTGCATTATTTGTTTCAGAGGTACAGATCTGAGATTCAACAGTCTTGCACAATTCACAGTGCTTACCAGAGCACATACCCTCCCCAGTGTCTATCACCCAGTCAACCCATCCCTCCCACCCCACCCCCCCCTCCAGCAACCCTCAGTTTGTTTCCTGAGATTAAGAATTCCTCATATCAGTGAGGTCATATGATACATGTCTTTCTCTGTTTGACTTATTTCGCTCAGCATAATACCCTCCAGTTCCATCCACGTTGTTGCAAATGGCAAGATCTCATTCCTTTTGATGGCTGCATAATATTCCATTGTGTATATATATACCACATCTTCTTTATCCATTCATCTGTCCATGGACATCTTGGCTCTTTCCATAGTTTGGCTATTGTGGACATTGCTGCTATAAACATTGGAGTGCACGTACCCTTTCAGATCCCTACTTTTGTATCTTTGGGGTAAATACCCAGTAGTGCAATTGCTGGATCATATGGTAGCTCTATTTTCAACTTTTTGAGGAACCTCCATACTGTTTTCCAGAGTGGCTGCACCAGCTTGCATTCCCATCAACAGTGTAGGAGGGTTCCCCTTTCTCCTCATCCCCGCCAACATCTGTCATTTCCTGACTTGTTAATTTTAGCCATTCTGACTGGTGTGAGGTGGTATCTCATTGAGGTTTTGATTTGGATTTCCCTGATGCTGAGCAATATTGAGCACTTTTTCATGTGTCTGTTGGCCATTTGGATGTCTTCTTTGGAAAAATGTCTTTTCATGTCTTCTGCCCATTTCTTGATTGGATTATTTGTTCTTTGGGTGTTGAGTTTGATAAGCTCTTTATAGATTTTGGATACTAGCCCTTTATCTGATATGTCATTTGCAAATATCTTCTCCCATTCTATTGGTTGTCTTTTGGTTTTGTTGACTGTTTCCTTTGCTTTGCAAAAGCTTTTTATCTTGATGAAGTCCCAATAGTTCATTTTTGCCCTTGCTTCCCTTGCCTTT
Organism: Neomonachus schauinslandi; assembly: GCF_002201575.2. NCBI lineage: Eukaryota > Metazoa > Chordata > Mammalia > Carnivora > Phocidae > Neomonachus > Neomonachus schauinslandi. The sequence goes on along the minus strand of NC_058406.1, from coordinate 135,601,393 downwards.
GGCGATGTTTCTAGGAAGAAGTTGCTGAGGCTGAGGTCGAAGAGGTTGCTGCCTGTGTTCTCCTTTAGGATTTTGATGGACTCCTGTCTCACATTGAGGTCTTTCAACCATTTGGAGTCTATTTTTGTGTGTGGTGTAAGGAAATGGTCCCGTTTCATTCTTCTGCATGTGGCTGTCCAATTTTCTCAACACCATTTGTTGAAGAGACTGTCTTTTTTCCATTGGACATTCTTTCCTGCTTTGTCAAAGATTAGTTGACCATAGAGTTGAAGGTCCATTTCTGGGCTTTCTGTTCTGTTCCATTGATCTATGTGTCTGTTTTTGTGCCAGTACCATGCTGTCTTGATGATGACAGCTTTGTAATAGAGCTGGAAGTCCGGAATTGTGATGCCGCCAGCTTTGCTTTTCTTTTTCAACATTCCTCTGGCTATTCGGGGTCTTTTCCGGTTCCATACAAATTTTAGGATTATTTGTTCCATTTCTTGGAAAAAAGTGGATGGTATTTTGATGGGGATTGCATTGAATGTATAGATTGCTCTAGGTAGCATTGACATTTTCACAATATTTGTTCTTCCAATCCATGAGCATGGAACGTTTTTCCATTTCTTTGTGTCTTCCTCAATTTCTTTCATGAGTATTTTATAGTTTTCTGAGTACAGATCCTTTGCCTGTTTGGTTAGATTTATTCCTAGGTATCTTATGGTTTGGGGTGCAATTGTAAGTGGGATTGACTCCTTAATTTCTCTTTCTTCTGTCTTGTTGGTAGTGTATAGGAATGCCACTGATTTCTGTGTATTGGTTTTATATCCTGCCACTTTACTGAATTCCTGTATGAGTTCTAGCAGTTTTGGGGTGGAGTCTTTGGGGTTTTCCACATAAAGTATCATACCATCTGCAAAGAGTGAGAGTTTGACCTCTTCTTTGCCCATTTGGATGCCTTTGATTTCTTTTTGTTGTCTGATTGCTGTGGCTAGGACTTCTAATACTATGTTGAATAGCAGTGGTGATAGTGGACATCCCTGCCACGTTCCTGACCTTAGGGGGAAAGCTCTCAGTTTTTCCCCATTGAGAATGATATTTGCTGTAGGTTTTTCATAGATGGCTTTTATGATATTGAGGTATGTACCCTCTATGCCTATACTCTGAAGAGTTTTGATCAAGAAAGGATGCTGTACTTTGTCAAATGCTTTTTCTGCATCTATTGAGAGGATCATATGATTCTTGTTCTTTCTTTTGTTAATGTATTGTATCACGTTGATTGATTTGCGGATGTTGAACCAACCTTGCAGCCCAGGGATAAATCCCACTTGGTCGTGGTGAATAATCCTTTTAATGTACTGTTGGATCCTATTGGCTAGTATTTTGGTGAGAATTTTTGCATTCGTGTTCATCAGGGATATTGGTCTGTAGTTCTCCTTTTTGATGGGGTCTTTTCTGGTTTTGGGATCAAGGTAATGGTGGCCTCATAAAATGAGTTTGGAAGTTTTCCTTCCATTTCTATTTTTTGGAACAGTTTCAGAAGAATAGGTATTAATTCTTCTTGAAATGTTTGGTAGAATTCCCCTGGGAAGCCATCTGGCCCTAGGCTTTTGTTTGTTGGGAGATTTTTGATGACTGCTTCAATTTCCTTAGTGGTTATAGGTCTGTTCAGGTTTTCTATTTCTTCCTGGTTCAGTTTTGGTAGTTGATACATCTCTAGGAATGCATCCATTTCTTCCAGGTTATCTAATTTGCTGGCATAGAGTTGCTCATAATATGTTCTTATACTTGTTTGTCTTTCTTTGGTGTTGGTTGTGATCTCTCCTCTTTCATTCATGATTTCATTGATTTGGGTCATTTCTCTTTTCTTTTTGATAAGTCTGGCCAGGGGTTTATCAATCTTGTTACTTCTTTCAAAGAACCAGCTCCTAGTTTCATTGATCTGTTCTACTGTTCTTTTAGTTTCTATTTCATTGATTTCTGCTCTGATCTTTATTATTTCTCTTCTCCTCCTGGGTTTAGGCTTTATTTGCTGTTCTTTCTCCAGCTCCTTTAGGTGTAGGGTTAGGTTGTGTACTTGAGACCTTTCCTGTTTCTTGAGAAAGGCTTGTATTGCTATATACTTTCCTCTTAGGACTGCCTTTGTTGCATCCCAAAAATTTTGAATAGTTGTGTTTTCATTTTCATTGGTGTCCATGAATTTTTTTAATTCTTCTTTAATTTCCTGGTTGACTCATTCATTCTTTAGTAGGATGCTCTTTAGCCTCCATGTATTTGAGTTCTTTCCGACTTTCCTCTTGTGATTGAGTTCTAGTTTCAAAGCATTGTGGTCTGAAAATAGGCAGGGAATGATCCCAGTCTTTTGGTACCAGTTGAGACCTGATTTATGACCTAGGATGTGATCGATTCTGAAGAATGTTCCATGGGCACTAGAGAAGAATGTGTATTCCGTTGCTTTGGGATGGAATGTTCTGAATATGTCTGTGAAGTCCATTTGGTCCAGTGTGTCATTTAAGGTCTTTATTTCCTTGTTGATCTTTTGCTTAGACGACCTGCCCGTTTCAGTGAGGGGGGTGTTAAAGTCCCCCACTATTATTGTATTGTTGTCGATGTGTTTCTTTGCTTTTGTTATTAATTGGCTTATATAATTGGCTGCTCCCATGTTAGGGGCATAGATATTTACTATTGTTAGATCTTCTTGTTGGATAGACCCTTTAAGTAGGATATAGTGTCCTTCCTCATCTCTTATTACAGTCTTTAGTTTAAAATCTAATTTTTCTGATATAAGGATTGCCACCCCAGCTTTCTTTTGATGTCCATTAGCATGGTAAGTGGTTCCCCCCCCCCTCACTTTCAATCTGGGGGTGTCTTTGGGTCTAAAATGAGTCTCTTGCAGACAGCATATCGATGGGTCTTGTTTTTTCATCCAATCTGATAGCCTGTGTCTTTTGATTGGGGCATTGAGCCCATTTACATTCAGGGTAACTATTGAAAGATAGGAATTTAGTGCCATTGTATTGCCTATAAGGTGACTGTTACTGTATATTGTCTGTGTTCCTTTCTGGTCTATGTTGCTTTTAGGCTCTCTCTTTGCTTAGAGGACCCCTTTCAAGATTTCTTGTAGGGCTGGTTTCATGTTTGCAAATTCCTTTAGTTTTTGTTTGTCCTGGAAGCTTTTTATCTCTCTTTCTATTTTCAATGACAGCCTAGCTGGATATAGTATTCTTGGCTGCATATTTTTCTCATTTAGTCCAGTCTCAGGCCAGTCCTTTCTGGCCTGCCAGGTCTCTGTGGATAGGTCTGTTGCCAATCCAATGTTTCTACCATTGTAGGTTACATATCTCTTCTCCCGAGCTGCTTTCAGGATTTTCTCATTGTCTCCGAGACTCATAAGTTTTACTATTAGATGTCGGGGTGTTGACCTATTTTTATTGATTTTGAGAGGGGTTCTCTGTGCCTCCTGGATTTTGATGCCTGTTTCCTTCCCCAAATTAGGGAAGTTCTCTGCTATAATTTGCTCCATTATACCTTCTGCCCCTCTCTCTCTTTCTTCCTCTTCTGGTATCCCAATTATTCTAATGTTGTTTCGTCTTATGGTATCGCTTATCTCTCAAATTCTGCCCTCGTGATCCAGTAGTTGTTTATCTCTCTTTTTCTCAGCTTCTTTATTTTCCATCATTTGGTCTTCTATATCACTGATTCTCTCTTCTGCCTCATTTATCCTAGTAGTTAGTGCCCCCATATTTGATAGCACCTTATTAATAGCCTTTTTGATTTCTACTTGGTTAGATTTTAGTTCTTTTACTTCTCCAGAAAGGGTTTCTCTAATAACTTCCATGCTTTCCTCAAGCCCAGCTAGTATCTTTAAAGTGATGATTCTGAACTCTAGATCCAACATCGTACTAATGTCTGTATTGAGTAGGTCCCTGGCAGTCGGTACTACCTCTTGTTCTTTTTGTTGAGGTTATTTTTTCCGTCTTGTCATTTTGTCCAGAGGAGAATAGATGAATGAGAGAACAAAATGCTAACAGGGTAACAACGTTCCCAGAAAATATACTCTAAACAAATCAGAAAAGACCTGAGGCAGTGGGAAAAGAAAGGGAAAGAGAGAAAAAAGAAAAAGATAAAGATAAAAACAAACAAAAATAGAACAAAGCAAAACAAAAAAACAGAATGTGATCAAATATGATCAGGCTGGTATATAGATCAGTGCCACACACTAGATTTTGGGTGTATTTTGGTCTGTTAGAAGAAAGTGCCTCCCAAAATTTTAAAGAAGGAAAAACCTACATATGTACAAAAATAAGGGTTGATATGATGAAGGGATGGAATATGACTGTAAAGATGGAAATTATAAAAAAATTTATAAAAGGAATTGATAAGAAGTTGTTTGAAAAAAGAAAGAAGAGGATTTTAAAAAAAAAGAAAAAAAAGGGAGAGAATGTGATCAGGCAGGGGAGTAGAAAAAAACCATACACTAGAGATTTAGGGTATATTTTGATCTGTTAGAAGAAACTATCTCAAAATTTTGAAGAGAGAACAACTTATATATATATATGCCAAAAATACAGGTAACTACTATGAAGGGATAGAATATGAGTCTAAAAATGAAAAATAAAAATGAAAAATAAAAAAAAATTTTTTTTAAAAAGGGATTGATATGTTGGTTGAAAAAGGGAAAAAGAAAATTCAAAAAAAAAAAAGACAGTAAAAAAAAATTAACTTTGAAAGACTAAAGAATCATGGTAAAAAAGCCATGAATTCTATGTTCATTATTCCCCTAGCGCTGGAGTTCTGCCGTTCTCATTGATCGGTAAACTTGGTCTTGGCTGGCTGTTCCCCCTGATCTTCTGGGGAGGGGCCTGTTGCCGTGGTTTCCAAATGTCTTTGCCCCGCCCTTGCCCCCTCCCGGCTAAGTAATCTGCTCGGGTTTGCTCTCCAGAGCTTTTGTTCCCTGCGAGCTTTCCGTACATCTTTGGAGGCGGAGAGTGAAAATGGCGGCCTCCCAATCTCTGCCCCAGAGGAGCCGAGAACTCGGGGCCCCATTCCTCAGTGAGCCCCCAGAGAAAAGCCCTCAGTCACTCCCGTTTCCCCAGTCTCTGGCCGCACTCGGTGCTCACCCGGCCTGTGACCGAGCATTTCTATCTCTGGCACCCGACCCTGGGTGGAGTCTCCAAACCCCGCAGATCCCTGCGGGGTGCTCCCGCGCCGCTCCTCCCAGGGGAAGAAGGTGAGTCTCCCCGGATCTGCCGCTTGTTGGGTCCCTGCTGGAGGAGCAGGGGCCCGACTGTGCCGCGGATCACGGTTTATGGCAACCCCGAGCTGAGAGCCCACGCCTGGGCTCCGCCTCTGCAGCCGGCTTCCCTGCTCCGTTACCTGGGAGCTCTGCCGCAATCAGGCACACCCGGTCTTTCTGTGACCCGTGGGTCCTGAGACCACACTGTCCCGGAGGGTTCCACCCCCCGCTTAGCCACCGGAGTGACGTCCCTCAGTGGAGCAGACTTTTAAAAGTTCCGATTTTGTGCTCCGCGGCTCTATCACTTGCCAGAAGCGGCCGCCGGAGGCCCCTCCCCCGCCGTCTATCCTCCCGAATATCGCCTCGGATTCACTTCTCCGCACGTCCTACCTTCCAGAAAGTGGTCGCTTTTCTGATGAGAGAGTTGTTGCTCTTCTTTTCTTCGATCTCCTGTTGAGTTTGTAGGTGTTCAGAATGGTTTGATCCCTATCCAGCTGAATTCCTGAGACCAGACGAAATCCAGGTCTCCTACTCCTCCGCCATCTTGCTCTGCCCCACATCATTAGTTTTTGATGTAGAGTTCCATGTTGATATTTTCTAAAAAGGAAGGAAAGAGGAACAAAAGAAAAAAATGGATAGTTGAAATGAATATTTTTTCATGAAAAATAGATTTTTCCAGTTTCAGTGGTCCACAATTTTCTGTGAAAAGATTTCAGATGATTAGCTCAGCTACCAGTAGCCACAGTTTCCTTAGAAAGCTCAGAACCATTGAGGACACACCTTGAGTTTAGAAACTGGAAACTTCGCCACCTGCTTCGGAGAGCAGCTGGGTGCTCCGTCTTGGTCTGTAGCTCCCAGGGGGCCCCAGTCCCCTTCCAGAGCTTTGGGAGAAGTCTCTAAGATACTGCCTCTTTGGATTTCCCCTGCTTCCTCTCTCCTGGAAGCAGCAGTGAGAGCCTCTTCAGAGGAGGGTTCTAGGAACTAGAAAGGAAAGGATGTAAAGCTGTTCACTGTGGTTACTGTTCACTGCTGGTCACATTTGGTTTTCTTTGTCTCACAGCGTTAGGCATTGGCACAGCCTGGTGGCACATCTGTGTTCTAGGGTTTCTCCCAGTAAGCTCCAAGAATGTTGCTGTTCATTTCATGAGCGGATGGCTCACTTGGCAAAAGTGAGAAGATTCTAAGAGCTGCTTTTTTGGAGTGCCGAGGTTGAGATATTTTTGTTTATTATTATTATTATGTTCAGTTAACCAGCATAGAGTACGTCATGTTTTTGATGTAATGTTCAACGATTCATCAGTTGCATATAACAACTCATCACAGTGCTCATCACATTACGTGCCCTCCTTAATACCCATCACCCGGTTACCCCATCCTCCCACCCCCCTTCCTTCTGTAACCCTCAGTTTGGTTCCCAGAGTCCAGAGTCTCTCATGGTTTGTCTCCCTCTCTGATTTCTTCCTATTCAGTTTTCCCTCCCTTCCCCTGTGGTCCTCTGCACAGAGGGACCTGTGGACCCCTAAAACTGGAAAAATCTATTTTTCATGAAAAAATATTCCTCAACTATCCATTTTTTTCTTTTGTTTCCTCTTTCCTTCCTTTTTAGAAAATATTTTTAGAAAATACCAACATGGAACACTACATCAAAAACTAATGATGTAATGTATGGTGATTAACATAACATAACAAAATAAAATGCATATTGCTTATGTTCCACATATGAGTAAAACCATATGATAATTATCTTTCTCCGCTTGACTTATTTCACTTAGCATAGTCCTCTCCAGTTCCATCCATGTCTATGCAAATGGTGGGTATTCATCCTTTCTGATGGCTGAGTAATATTCCATTGTATATATGGACCACATCTTTATCCATTCATCTGTTGAAGGACATCTTGGCTCCTTCCACAGTTTGGCTTTTGTGGACATTGCTGCTGTGAGGTTGAGATCTTATCTTCAGCAGAAACTCAAACTGCCTGGCATGAAAGGCACACTACTGGGCCTGTTGGAAGAAGAAGGAGTTGGCTGTTTGGACTCTAACCATTATGTTAAGGTTATTTGTTATGTTTTCTAAACAGCTTTCACGAAGTCCTCCAAAGTCTTCTTGACATTCCTCCAATATAATCAGCTTCATATTCTTTAATCCTACCCTTCTTCCCTATCTTTGAAAATTAATTCTGCGCTCCTCTAGGAAGCTGATTAGGCTTTAGCCTGTGTTTCAGAGGCCCTCTGGGCTCAGCAGATCAGTGCTGGTCATCAGTGAAGTGACAGGTGTCACAGCTAGCTGGCCCTACATCCAAATTGGTGACACGTGACGATTCTGAGTGGTGGATCTCTGGGAACAACCCTAGTTTCTGGTGATGTTGACATGTTGGTTGGTCGTGCCAGGGCCCTTCCTTCTTCGTGTGCCTCCTTCCATGTCTGCAGACAGCAGGCAAGTTATGCTGATAGCCTGGCTCTGCTGGGGGTTTTAGCTATGAAGAATCAGAGAATGGGGGGAAAGACAAGAAATTAAAACTCTTTCCGAAACTTCACGTAGGGAAATGACCATGAAGTTGAGAATTCTGTGAAACTGATTATTTCCTAGTGGGAAAGCCAGAAAATATAGAAACTCAGGAGTGGTAAACCAGAGTTTGCCATTCCATTTACGCAGTGCTTTGCCATTGCCCTGTAAATGCCCCATGGCATGAAAGCACGCTGCCAAACATTAATGTTTGAAACTCGTGTGTAGTCTATAAAATGTGTACATGCAACTTAAGGTATTGCTAGGCAATTATTAAGCCAAACAGGTTATGTTTGCAGAACACAAAGGAAGGTTAATTTTTAGTTGAGTGTGTTCTTGAGCCTCTGCTGAAGAAAGATCTCCTGTTTAACTGGAGACATTTGCCTCTTGAGTGTATGAGCGTGGTATAGGCTGCAAATAGCCACTCAGAGCTGAAGCCAACGGGTGGCTCGGGGCGGGGGGGGGGGGGGGGGGGGCGGTGCTGTTACAGAGAACTCAGGCATGGTTAGTTGAATTGTCAGGAGTGACAGGATCAGATTATTGTTGACTGATTTCAAATTGCTTTGTCTTGTAAGCTTTTTATATAATCTGACCAATATTCTTATATTTAAAAATTATGTATGCCTCAAACACACAAAAAATGGTGAAAACCCGCAGGATTGTGAGACTAAGTCACATCTCTCCGATTTTTCCGCGAAAGATAGTTCTTACAGGTTGAAAGTGTAGAGGATGGCTCCTTCTTGTCAGGCGGATCTCAACTTAAATGTTACCTCCTCGAAAACGACTTCCTCAAGCAGCCAAGGCTCAGGAAGCCCTCAAGACACTCTCACTTCTTTATCCTTGACCTTTTTAATTTACTTTCCCCATCTGATACTTTAGTGTTAGTCTTTTGTCAGTCTCCACCTACAGGGAAATAAGCTGAGACTTCATCTGTTTGTTCACCTTGTATGCTCAGTGCCCAGAGCAGTGCCTGGCATTTAGAGAGCACCCAGATGATCTGCTTTCTTCTCCGGATCTTCCCCTCTTGCTCGTCTTTGAGACCATTTCATCATCACTGCCTGGAAGCAGGCCTGCCTGTCACCTCCCCTTGCTGTAGAATCCATGGTATTTTAAACTCTGTATTTCTGTAATTAGCCAGTGTTTGCTTCCTGGTTGTAGCATCTGATTGGCACGATGATAACACATCTCTTGTGCGTTAATATGATAGGTATTTGAGGCCAGTGAGTCCTGTCAAGTTTTCCAGTCATAAGATAGAGCTTACAAAAGATTTTGAGAGAGAAGCACATACACATTTGTTACCTGTATACTGACATTAATACTAAGGGTCAGTTGGATAGATTGTTCTGCTTTGATGGTAGACTCAAGCAGTGGCTTGTTGTGGCATCCTTTTTTGGTGGTGTTATTTAATTTACCCCTGTGAATAACTCTTTCCAAAGGAAGGCTTTCTTTTTTGGAAACGTTCTACCTCTTAACCCCCAACTTAAGCCCAGAAGCCAGAGTCTGATCTTGTTATGTCTGGGAATATCGATTTTCCACTAACGGCTGTATTTTACATGATAATGAATCCAGTCTTTTCTACAAGTCTGCTTCATTTATGCAAAATAGATAAAAATTGGAACATGTATGACTCAAAGTATTTTTTCAGGCAGCAAAGAAGTTGCTGTGGAGCCTGCGTATAATTTTATGGGCCCTCATGTCATGTGAACCAAGGAAATGTTGGTTCTGTGGTCATGAAAGATAACGTTTATTGGATAGTTTTAGGTGGACAGAAGACAGCTTTTGAAATTCGGGGCCTCTGCTACTTCCTGTCTTAGAAAGGTCAACTTGATTTGGACCATCTTTCACACTTTGAAGGAGAAACCTTTCGTACAATAGGGCCTCAAAGCATTAACGGCCTCCTGCTCACTGATTTTCAATATTATGGAAAAGTTATTCCAAATTGATCTTAGCTATCAACAGAGAAAAGGCAGAAAATTAAATTAGCAAGGAGGTGTTTCAGAAGCCTTTTGTGAATGCTATAGAGTCTCTCAAAAATCTAATCCTTGAGAGAAATTTATTTTGTTCTGGAAAGAATAGGTTACTTCCCAAGAGATGCTAAGATGCCTTTCATTTATAAGAGATGGACTATAGCCTATGAATGGAATAGCAGGATTTTCAGTTCTTTCATTTTGCCATCAACTTGCTGTAATTTACCTTAAAAAAAAATCAGCGTGTAAGAAGAACATTCTGGTACTGCTATGTTCTTTCACCTATTACATAGAATTAACTCTACAGATTAATTTAAAGATAAGGCATACTAATTAGTAGTCCAGCATCTCAGAAGTACTCGGCTCTTGGGATATTTATTGATTTCTGTCTTGAGCTTTATAAAAAGGTGCCTCAGATCCTCGGAAACAATGAGCTGTTTAAAAATTCTAAGTTAAGGGTGAGTTTCTCTGGGTGAATAGTGGGAAGGAAACTTGGCTTCTCACTAATGGACACAGTTTTGAGTTTGGGTCTAATGCCAGTGGTCTGGGGCAGAAACACAAAAACTTACTTGCTTAATTTGGACTAATAATCAAGTCTTTTATTCTTTTCAAAAATAGGAAGTTAGAAAAAAACTTTTAGGCTTTTTAAGTAAGATAAATGTGCTTTAAAGAGACCTGTTTACGGATCCCAGTTTAGCTTTGGAGAAGCAATAGACTCCTTCAGGAATTTAATGACCATCCTGGACTATCTCTGAAGAAGGACACATGCACAGAAAGCTTTGCATAGGCAGTCTATAGACCCTCCCAAAGTTGGCCAAGGACCCTTTGGTTATCTATCTATAGGGCCCCAAATAAGCAAACCCTGATTTACACCTCTAAGTAGGAGCTATGCTTAATTTTTATGCTGTAAATACTGGTCATTTAATCCTTGGCATTAACGTAGCACCCAAGGCATATTTGAATGTTTTGATGAGTTTTATTTAAACAGAAACAACGTTTATTTAGTCCTTCAGCAATGGAGTTTATGTTTAAGATTTTGATGGCTATTAGAGAAATAGTTATAAAGCTATTTATAACTATAGAAATAAGCAAACACATTTTACATGTTATGAATGCCGTTTGCCCTTATATAGCCTAATCATTTTATTGTCTCTTGCTCTGCCTTCCTGGCTTTTCTTCAGTATCAAAATACTAAATCCATTTCATGGGTAGGAATAATTCATCCCAGCGTTCATATTCTTTTGGAAAAATTAAAACTGACTTTAACTCCATTTTAGCAACAATTGATAATTAAATATATTTAATAATTCAGTGTATTTCATG
>NC_058406.1:135563190-135587483 GCF_002201575.2 Neomonachus schauinslandi | reverse complement strand
GTGCTGGTGGTGCTGGTGGTGCTGGTGGTGCTGGTGGTGGTGCTGGTGGTGCTGGTGGTGGCGGTGGTGCTGATGCTGGTGCTGGTGGTGCTGGTGGTGGTGCTGGTGGTGCTGGTGCTGGTGGTGGTGGTGGCGGTGGCGGCGGCGGCATCCCCGGGACCTCCCCCCAAAGTTGCAGGGCAGCACACAGAGTCTCTCTACACGGTCTCACATAAAAATGACTTTCAAGTCTTTAGTGAATAGGTTTGAGCAAGTTGATAGTCCTTTTCAGTGATCTTTCTCTAAGAACAAGGCAGTTTGGGGCAGAACAAAGAGAGGCTTCTGTTCTAAGTGTGGTGCCGATAGGGATTGTGTCGCCTCAGATGAGCCCCTTAACTCTTCTTCATACTTGAAATGGGAAGATGAATCCCTACTTGATGAAAGTTGCAAAGGATAGGAATGGTGTTTGCAGAGCCCCCTGGCAGGTGATAGATGCTCAGGATATTGTGGTGGTAGTGGTTGTTGATGTTACAGTGACGACAAGAAGGGTAAGAACATCCACAACTGTATTTGAGGCATTGCCCTTGTTAATTCTAGATCATCTCTGTTCGGGTTTCTCATGTCAGCCTTGTCACTCACAGGTGCTCTAGTTAGCTGAGGGAAGGAAGAGCAGTCTCAGTCTTATAAATAAATGGGTCTTCTCTGGGGCTGTATTTTCCATCATATAAGATCATGACTCCATGTCATTGAGAAAAATGTGCAAAAGTCATGCAGATATTCAAAACAGCACTTTTTTTTTTTTTAATGAAGACGTGGGAGATAACTTGACTCAACAATGAGGACGTGACTAAGGATATAAAAATAGATAATATTTTATAGTTTTTTAAATGATATATGCAAGGGCTCCTGGGTGGCTCAGTGGGTTAAGCAACTGCCTTCGGCTCAGGTCATGATCCCAGGGTCCTGGGATCGAGCCCCGCATCGGGCTTCCTGCTCAGCGGGGAGTCTGCTTCTCCCTCTCCCTCTGCCTGCTGCTCACCCTGCTTGTGCTCTCTGTTAAATGAATAAATAAAATCTTTTTTTAAATAAAATAAAAATGGCTTATGCAGGCTGTTTTGAAACATGGAAATGCATATCTGATATAATAACTGAAAATGGTCATTATGGTGTTTCTTTGCTAATGGCAACTTTGTAGATATTTCTATAAAATTAGAGACCAAAGGAAACTTCAGAATACAATAAGTAGGGTTTTAATGTTCACTGGTTTCTTTATTTTCCACAAAGTTGCTTAACTTTATAAAAATTATGATTGTCTTAAGTATGTAATAACCTTCATTTGCTCATTCTAATGAGAACGTGCATTCTGTGTTCCTAATGACAGGTTTGAAGAGGAACTCTTGGAATGAAATTATTTTGTAAATGAGTCCTCTTTTTCCAGGTTGCCAAAATCTGGTATAGGTACAATAAGCCAAAGAAGGTGGGAAGGTTGAAGAGAAGATTTAGATTTTTAATTAATCCAACACAAATAGAGAAATACGTAAATAGATGTATCATGCTATAGCAATTTATTTGACAATTTGGGACCTCCTGGTCTAGAAAAGCTTAAGTAGTCTTTAAAGGGCAGCTGACAGTGATGTATATAAATTAGGACTTCTGTGTGTTCTCATTTTTCCTTTCGTCTTATCACATCTAACAAGGACTCTAGTGCGGCATGTTCATTTTACAGAAGAGAGCCATGCCCTCGGGCACTGTGCAGGATACTTAACGTGGGCTTGTAATAATGTTGGCATCACAGTGATCTACCCCAGCATTCAGACATTATCAGAGACAGTTTACAGATGGACAGGGAAATATGCACTACCTAAGATAGAATGCTGCATTTATTAAGAGTTTTTTTAAAACATAGATGGACTTTGTCTCAAGACAAGAAAGGTATAAGGCAAATATAGAGTTACAATCCTCTAGAGGAAGAAGGTGGTAGAAGGGGATGGACCCATAAAACACACTTTGGCGCCCCTCTCTACTTGTTCAATTCCAGAAGATTGATAACCCCTGGAGGGGCGAGGTGGGGGTTTGTGTTTCCTTTGTAATGAACACATGTTCTACTGTGTTCTGCCAGCTTCTCAGCAAGATTGAGGCTATGATTGTGGAGTCACCCCACTGGCTGATTGACTCAGTCACCTACTTTTCTTTTTCCATTGCTTCATTGGGTTTCTCTGCATCATGATTGTCTTAATTCCTACCTGGAGGGAAACCTGCCTGAAATCCAAATGGATTTACGACTCATTGATTAATTTATGGGCAAAGATAGATAAAAAGCAACAGGGGTGCCATTCCTTTTCCTTTCAGGACGAACCATGGGTCTTCTTTCTCATATTTTGACATTTTATGACAACTGCCCTCATGAAGAGGCAACCTCCCATTGAAATTGTGGCTTGAGAGCTACAGCATGGTGCTGGCGCCTGTCTGTGATTTTAGATATGTAAAGCCCCAGACCTGAGCTTCAGAAAGGGTCTTCTCCAGCGACATTCTCATCACTGTGACTGTGTAAATCTAAGTTTGTATCATTAGATACGTTTTGACATTTTGGTACATGAATGAGGTAGACTAATTTATGTGATTAAATTCTCATTCATTTGATAGAAGATTAAATGCTTCATTTAAAAAATGCCAAAGGATATTTTTAATTTGGAGTCTCAATTTTAATTGAAACACTATCATTTGAATTTGAGCATTGAGGAGTAACAATGAAACATGTTTTTAATTTTCTAAAGTAAATGATTAAGTTATATTAATTTTATTTATTTATTTATTTATTAAGATTTTATTTATTTGAGAGAGAGAGAATGAGAGACAGAGAGCATGAGAGGGAGGAGGGTCAGAGGGAGAAGCAGACTCCCTGCCGAGCAGGGAGCCCGATGCGGGACTCGATCCCGGGACTCCAGGATCATGACCTGAGCCGAAGGCAGTCGCTTAACCAACTGAGCCACCCAGGCGCCCAAGTTATATTAATTTTAAAGCAGTCTCCCCTAGCTTTGCTCTTACAGGAAAAATATTTGCAAACTTATTTTTGTTTTTAGCCATATATAAAATTAAAATAGTACATTGAATGTGCCATATGCATGTTGATGACTGGTCCCGTGTCAATTAGGATGACCAGGGGGAGAGGCCAGGGACCATCTCTAACCCAGCATTAACGTGGGGTTTATTACACAATAGGTGCTCAGTAACTATTGAATCTCCAAATGGGGGTCAGCAATCTGAAATGGAGGGCCAACCCTGCCAGTCCTTAGGAATATCACCAAACCTCTCTGAACCTCAGTTTCCCCGTTTGTAAAGCGGGTATGATGATATTTACTCTGTTGTTTTGAGGGGATACTGTGAGAGTCAAAGGAAGAATGTGTGACACGTCTTTGAAAACTGGACAGCGTTTTCTGTAAGTAGTCATTATCAGCATTATTGTGTTTCAAGACTGCTTCTTAGTACCGTATGTTTGTTAGTTCTAGCATCCGGTTAGCATTCCATAAAAGCATATTTCAGTAAAAAAAAAAAAAAAAACAACAGATCGTGTGCCAAAAATAAAATTGAAGAGAAATTAGTAATTTATCACATTAATTGACCTCTAAAGTTTTATTGAAATACTGTGTTTATTTTGACATAATTGTAATCACTTATGTATTTAATTTGCTTTTGTTTTTTCATGGAGGGACACTCAAAAACATACCTTTAGACAACCAAATCATTATTTCCCAAAAAACATGGCACATTGGTAGCTTTTTGTGTATATGTGAGGCTTTTTACGTAAGAGTGAGATAATGTAATGTATAACATGAAGGTGTAAGGTGTAGGTCAATGAAAATTTGGCTTATGATGGATTACCATTACTGTTTTAGAAATTAGATTTGGATATATATCACATAAAATTTACTCTTAGATGTGCTGTAAATTCAATGACAGGGTTTTGTTGAAATGAGATCTTACGGGTTTTGATGAAGAAAATCAGTATACACCTTATCTTTTATTCTTTCTTCTTGCTCAGTGTGCAGTTAAATTTACTCTGTAGGATCACAGTATTTAGCATATATTAATTTTATATTCACCGTGCTTATATTAACTTTATGCTTAACACTGCTAAGTGATACCAAAAATGCATTAATAAAGTCCTAAGCATTAGCTGGACTCACAAGTATTGTAGTCCTAGGTTTTGTTTTTAATCTCCTCTGTATCCTTAATTGGATGATGTATTCATGATTGAACCCATCTGAGCATATTTTTACTGTACATTGGGCATTGTGGTGAAGCCAAAGACTTATGAGACACGACCCAAAATTATGTCCAGGCAGCGATATGGGACACAATCTCACATCAATTTTTTAAGCTATCTAATCAGTATGTATACTTACATATATGAATGATGCTGGAGCCTTCGGTAAAAACCACAATAGTGACACCTGTCAGACCCTCCCAAGTTCTGGAAAAAAAAAAATTAAGAGATAGGATAAAATCATTGGCATCTAAGACTTATCACCTTTATTACTAGTAAAGGTCAGGTTGGAGTGCAGGGTTTATCTGTTGATCCCGAACCCCAACAGGCCTCTCTGTGGGCCCAAAGGAGCTGCTCACACTCTGGCATGAAGATCAGAGGAAACCACATCTACCCAGAGGGCAGCCCCACTCCCTAGAGGAAGAAGGGGGTTGCTGAGCCTGGGGTACCTCATTCATGCTTCCTCCAATCACCCCTTAGAGAAGTCACTGCCCCTTCCCCTCATGAAGTGGAGAGGTAGAAAGCTCCAGGAAAGACCCAGCAGTGTTACCTGCTTGAACTGTGTTGTAGAGAATGGATTCACTCCTAATAGAGGACAGGTAATACTTGATGCCAAAGGAACTGAGCAGAACCAAAGGACGGAAGGAAAAGAGTACCTGTGCCATACAAAGAAGGACCTTCAGGACTTGGCGCTAAGAAGTCAGGAGGAAGGGGGTAGAATATTGTGGGATGGCACAGGCAGGGGAAGGTGGGCTTGTTTGGAGAGGAGATGACAGAGGGCTGGGAAGTCCTAGGAATTGAGGAGCTCTGTCCTTAGCTAAGGAGCCTTCTTCAGAAGTGGCACAGAGTATTTCTCTGTGAATGTGTGTGAGAGATGGTTTGTTGTTGTTGTTGTTGTTTTCTTGATTGCATCCTAGCACATTGAGAAGTTTTTTCATATATTTGCATGGTTCTCTCCATAACTTACCTTAGCTAATTACATGTAATTGTATGCTTTCCAAATATGTATTGAACTTGGTGACAAATCATCATCAGATTTCAGTTGCTAAGAGTCTCATTTTTGGAGTGTATGACCTATATAAGGACATGTTATAGAGCAAATGACTCCCTCCCTTTCTATGATTAGCATCTTTGTGGTTACATGAAAAGCTACCTCTAAAATAGATAGAGTTCTAAGTCAGTTTTCAAACCTGGACTTGTACTGTGTGTCAATCCAGGTGGATCCAGTGGAATCCTGCTCATTGAGTCATGCTCAAATATGTTCATGAGCCAACAGCCTATTGATTTTGAAGGCTTTTTTTTAGAGTGTACATTTCTCCAAAATAAAATCCTTAGACATGGGGCTTCAGAGAATGGTAACAATCCATTATGGAATCATTTATTACATAGGCTTTGTTGTTCCATGTGATAAATCATGTTTGCTCCAAAACACTGTTACTTTTAAAAAGGAAAAAAAAAATCTCTTCAGTGCAATGAGATTCTGAGATGACTGTCTCCTGTACCTTGTAAGCACTTGCTAACTCTTGGCTGAATGCTCTGGGTGTGGAATGGTGGGAGCAGAGAGCACCCATTAGCTACCTTCTCTGTCTTCAAGGGGTTTGAAATTTCACTGGGGAAATGTGACAGGCATTTGCATTATAGGTGGCGAATACAAACAGTGTATGAATAAGCCCCATGTTGTCTACTTTTTGTCATTCTTTGCCTTGTTTATTCAGGAAACTTCTTGAACGGTTTGGCAAGTGTTAAAGATACCGTGTCTTTTGCATGACACTGTGACAAATGTTCCTGTCTTGACTTACCCCAGAGGTAATTGGATTCACCATATAACTGATTTTTCCCTCCACTATCTACAGGTTGGTAGATTTTTGTAATTCCCCTTCTTGGCTATCATTTATCATTTTATCTTAGTTCCCTCCTTGCTCTTGTATTTATTGAACTAAATACATCTCTACTATGGCACAAAGAGAAAGAAGAGAGAATTGGATGCTTGAAGACAAAGGAAAAGTTCTGAGGTCTAATTAAATTACTACATCTTGGCCATAGGATGGTCCGAGTCCACGGAGTACATGGGCCTGATGTGAAATGGCCTGGTGGCCGTCATGTCTTCTTTAGGATGCTGCAAACATTACAGGATATGGTTTTTGTTTGTTTTCTTTTTCATCAGTGCAGAGGATTTATTTATTTATTTTAATCTATGTGAATGTTTGGCAACTAAAGAGTTGACTTGTTTTAATGGCAATTCTTATGGACTGGATTGAATTAACTGTATCATGCTTTTTTTTTTTTTTTTTAACGGCTTTATTGAGTTAAAATTCACATGTCCTACAATTCACTTGTTTAAACTATATGGTTCAGTGACTTTCAATATGTTCGGGGTTTTGCAACCATTATCCTAATCAACTTTAGAGCATTCATATAACTCTGAAAGGAAACTCCTCATTCCTTAGCTGTCAGACAATCTCCCCATCGTCCACACTCCACCCAGCCCTAGGCAACCACTGATCTACTTTCTGTCTCTAATGAACCACTCTAATGAAGGAAGCATCAGCTGAAGTTTCTAAGTGTGACTGATTAGAAGAATGAATCTCATCAAAAATAATAACAAGCTAGAAAGCAGTCACATAGTCAGTATATGGAAAAGGACTCCAGCTTTTCAGTTGTGTGCATCAACCATGTACAGTCAGCAGCCCTGACCTACTCTACTCTACTTCTTTACACAAGACATGTTTAACAGGATAAAGTCTAGGACACATTGCTTAGAGTTCATGGCAGTGTGCACTCTTTACCCAGAAAAATCCCATTTTGGACATCCTCTGTGTGGGGACTTTGCTAAGGTAATGGGTCTACCCTCAAGGAGCTCATAGCATAAAAGAGAGGGATGGAGGTGTATAAACAAATAGGTACAAAATAACATCAGAATCCTCTAAATACAGCACAGAGGGTACTCCCAGGATAGTCATTTATGCCTGGGGAGCCTGGCGGGGAAACAGGATGTCTGAAACAGCTCCTGAAGGAGGTGGCTCTGGGAGGTCAGTGAAGGCACGCGTGCAGTGCATGCAAGCATGGGGAAGGGGATGTGGGTCGAGGGACCAGGGTGTTCAGAAGGAAGGAGGTAGGAAGCATCCTGGAGCCTTTGGACATGAGCACATCTGGCAGTAAGGTGTTGTTCCCAGGAAAGTTGGGGAGGAAGATCGTGAGGGCAGTGAGCCCCTGCAGGGAAGGTGCTAGGTGAGAGCCGAAGAGGTTGTACTTTACCCACGATATTAATTTCCTGTAGCTGCTATAACAAAGCGCTACGATTTGGGGGACTTAGAACCACAAAAATTTATCATCTCACATTTCTGGAGGCTAGAATTTCAAATCAATGTGTTGGCAGGTTCACGCTCCCTTTGAAACCTGTAGGGGAAAGATCTTTCCTTGCCTGTTTTTGTTCTGGTCACCCTAGACATTCTTTGGCTTGGGTCAGCATGGTTCCCCTCTCTGCCGCTGTCCTCAGGTGGTGGGTTTCCTGAGCTTCTTCGTGGTGTTTTCCCCCCGTGCACGTCTGTCTCTGTGTCCAAATTTCCCCTTTATATAAGGACACCGGTCATATTGGAATAGGGCCCGCCTGCATGGCCTCATTTTATCTTGATTACCTCTGTAAGGGCCCTATTTCCAAATGAGGTCCTGTTATGAGGTACAGGAGGTTAGGACATCAACATACACTTTTTAGGAGAGAAAATGCAGCCCGTAACACCCACCAAGCATTAGGGTGCGACAGAAGGAATTGAAGCAAAGGAGTTGAGTGATTATATCTGCATTTTAGTAAGTCACTTGGTCAGCTGTGGAGGATGAATACAGAGTAGTCAAGAAAAGTTAGGAACCTGTTGGCCTTGTCCAGGCAAGAAGTCTTATGGATCTTGTATGCCTGACCAAGATAATAAGGTGTTACTTTATTCTTCACTCATCAAATTAAAAAAAAGAGAGAGATCCACAGATCCACAGCAGCACTGGAAAGCCAGGCCAGACATACCATCAGCAGGCAAAGATACTCAAGAATCCCAGAAGGCATTAAAAGGAATTAATCTGATTGGCGGTGAAATCCAACAGAACAGAGAAGTACATTCTCTTTTATAGGCTCGTAGACAATATATTAATACAACATTGGCTTTAGGTCAGTGAGGAGACGGAGAATGAAATGAAAAGTGCACATGCCCATCAGTTCCATATCTGGAAATCTATCCTATCCATATCCTCACTCAGCCAGAGATATATATGCAAGAACAATCATATAACATTGTTTCTAATTGTGGAATACCAAAAACATTTAAATATCCATTGGCCCAAATATAGTATCTCCATACCTTTGGATGTTCTGTAGTTATTAAAAGGAATGAGATAGGGCACCTGGGTGGCTCAGTTGGTTAAGCGACTGCCTTCGGCTCAGGTTATGATCCTGGAGTCCCGGGATCGAGTCCCGCATTGGGCTCCCTGTTCAGCAGGGGGTCTGCTTCTCCCTCTGCCCTCTTCCGTCTCGTGCTCTCTGTCTCTCATTCTCTCTCTCTCAAATAAATAAATAAAATCTTTAAAAAAAAATAAAATAAAAGGAATGAGATAACTCTATGTGCTAACATGGAAAAGTCTCTAACATCCAGCAAATGAGTACAATGAAACTGTTGAACAATTCCTAGTGTATTACCAAATATGTAACAAAGAAAGAAAAGCCCTTTAGATTTTTATATCTTCCCACATCTTTTTAAGTGTTTTACTCAACTCTAAGTTTGATTCCTTTAGGGAAGGAAATGGGATTGGGGCAATAAGGTGAAAAGGAACTTTAACTTTTCATAATAGGTCTTTCTGTATTCTGCGAATGTTTTCAATCAGCATGTATTATAACAAAACTGAAAATTAACTGTAACAAACATTTAGGGATGTAGAACCTATGAGATTTGGCTAGTAGGTGAATGTGCTGAACAGCAGGTGGGAAGGGAAAGGAAAAAGTGAGGAATAGAATGGAATGGATGAAATGGGGAGGATAAATTCAAAACCCCTCAGAAATAAAAGGGCAACATTTTGTTTTTATTTTTTTAAAGATTTTTTATTTATTTGAGAGAGAGAAAGAGCACAAGCAGGGGGAGCAGCAGAGGGAGTGGGAGAAGCATGCTCCCCGCTGAGCAGGGAGCCCAGTGTGGGGCTCGATCCCAGGACCTGGAGATCATGACCTGAGCTGAAGGCAGACGCTTAACCAACTGAGCCACCCAGGCGCCCCAAGGGCAACATTTTAAAGAGAGAGCTCTTTTTTTTTTTTTTTTTTTTTTAATAAAACAAGCAAACAGAAAAGAAGGTATGTAGGGGGCTCCTGTGTAGCTCAGTCAGTTGAGCGTCTGACTCTTGATTTCAGCTCAGGTCATGACCTCAGGGTCATGAGGTTGAGCCCCGAGTCAGGCTCTGCACTGGGCATGGAGCCTGCTTCAGATTCTGTCTCTCCCTCTGCCTTTCCCCTGCCTTAAAAAAAAAAAAAAATGAAGGTATGTATCTTACTGTAAGAAAGATCTGGGGGTTACAGTTTGAGAAGTAGGATTTCTGCATTTTCAGCTACAGTCGGCAAGGTCCTTCATATGAGCACGGAAAAGCAGAGCACCATGAGCTGAGAGTTGGTTGCAGAAATTAGTGTCATCCCCAGAATTACTTCTGAAGAGTGTATAAAGCTGCCAGTAACTTAGTGCTAGCTGTCTACAGATTGCAGATAAAATAACAGTCTCAGGTATGGTGCATATCTGTGGAATGGGATGGAAAACTTTCCCCTTTAACTCATTTGTTCCTCTCACTTTTCCTTCCTTTCTCTCTTCCCTCCTTTACCCCTTCCTGTCTTGCATGCCCCACACACCCACCCACGTCCGTGATACAAACCTGCCAGGCTGAAAACAAGGTGAAAAGAAAAGGAACTAATAGAAGACAGTGACATCCAAATCAGATAAGCACCTCCAGATGAAGAGATCTTCTGCCAAAAACATGATGTGAAAATTGTGTGGCCTCCTTAGCATCAAAAATGTGATAGGTAATATTAACACAGCAGAAAGCTTGAAAAACAAGTGACAGTAGAATTTCCAACATCTGCTCTTATTTATTGTTTATGAGCAAAACACTTTCATCTGCATTATTTCATGGAAGCCTCATAACTCTTTGAAGGGGGAAATGCTTCCATCTCTTTATGGGAAGGAGCACTGAGTCTCAGAAATGGGCAAGAGAGGTAGTTAGGTCTCAGAGCGTATCTGCCAACATCTCAGCTGTCTTTTCTGTCTAACACTCTAATGTCTGACATCCCTGATACCACACTGATTTCTCTCTCAGGCTAAGACTTTCAGATGTTATCCTTCAAAAACTTGTGTTGTCAGCTGTCCTAACTTTGAAGAATCATAGAAGTTAACAAAGTATATTAATTCATGTCATTTATTGAGTGGAGTGGTCTTTTGGACAACAAAAACCTTGGTAAGAAGAAGGGGATAGATTGTGCCCTTCTGCAGGGGCTAACCAACAATAGCTTACAAAATAAAAATGTAGAATTTAATTCCAGAAATAATTATTTCATCATTCATGATGCTAAACACATGGGGTACAATCATAAGCTGTGAGCAGTGAAAGAAGGACCATAGAAATGGGTTCTGTTTTAGCCAGGCTCTGAGGTATTTCCTGGTACTGGGGCCATAGATATTGGTGATACTTGTTCAGATGAAGAAATAGCTGTTAACTGTTTCACTAATTTATAGCGTGCAAACCCAGCTTCTCCATCTGAAGGGAGAAAGCAGAGAAGTTACCACTACATAGATTACCTGCAAGAGGGAGAAGTCTAGTAAGAAAGTCATTCACTAATTGATGTTCACTTTTTAGAAGTTTACAGACATGACACTACTCAGCTGCAGTCTTCCCCTCAAAGTCATCAAAAAGCTACAATGTACACATGGGAATGGAAATGGAAATTAGCACCTGAAATAAATTGAGGGCCACAACAGCCTCCCCACTGAGAGTTGCCTGGCTCCTCCAAGGACCCAGCTCCTGGGCTGAGACCCCTTCTCCCCTGCAGCGTGGCTTTCAAACAACGTAAAGATCTGACAAATGGCAGAGCAAGTCTCTGGTTGCTCACTCTATTAGGTCTGAGGCTAGTTTTGCTACAGCACACCTTATTCTTTCCTCTCCGGTGGTTTTGTATAGATTTCCTTACCTCCACTATTTCTTAACTACAGGATAGTTACCATGGCAACACCTGTTGATGGCAGACAAAAAAAAAAATGTAATTCTTCGGTGAGGAAGCTGCTTCTGTATTTCTTGCTTCTGGCTCTCACAGTTAGATTTAGGGGATGTTTTTGTTCTTTCTAGGCTCCTAGGTGACACCAGTTTCTCCATTTGGGCAGATTGATATGGAAATTGCTCTTAGCTCTTTCTGTGTTATATGCTAGGATACAACCTCCGGGAGCATTTGTTTTCTGGTGATTTTTACCAACTATAATAGAAATTGTGTCTTTGTCCAAGGGAGTTCACATCTTTAAAGCCTGGGTTTTTTTCTCCTTTTCTCTCATTTTTTTCTTCCCTTTCCCCTTCCCTTTTCACTTGATCAGTTAGATGGGCTTGTGTTCCTTCTTTGACCAGACAAAGGGCCACAATAGCAGAGCCCAGATCCTGTGGCTCACGTAAAATGCCATTAGTCTGGAAATCAAAACAGTGAAGAAAATAAAACCTGGGTTATACATCATGCCAGTTAGTTATACGGGCAGTTTCATGAAAATATGTCCTAGATAGTAAATGAAGAGACTTAAAAAAATAACAGTATGCTCAAGGACAGTCATGTACTATGAGATGCTAGTATCTTATTATAGAAACTTAGCTATATCATAAATAGTACATATTTAAATAGGCATCTTGGTATGCCTGTTCTGGGTAGGGCAGCATAGCAGAATCTTTGGATGAGATTTAAAAAAAAAAAAAAAGGCACCAACTCTGAAGCCAAATCAGGGGGTCAGGGAGAACACACACAGGTCGCCTACGTGACACGTGGTGAAGCCCCCGCTATAGAGCACAAGGTAACAAAGGAAAAGTGGCCTGGGTTCTGTTCATGGCTCAGACCCTAAAGAGCTGTGTCATCACAGCTGGGCCCTGGTTTCCTTATTGCTAAAATGAGTTGAGCTGAAATACTGTGGGTTTGGTTTTAACTCTAAAATGATATTAGTCCAACTCTGAAATAGGCACAAGTGCTGAACAGTAGAACCCTGGAAGGGGAACCAGAGCAGACTTTTAAGCCTGAATTTTGAGTGACTTTTCAATGACCAAGAAGAGCATAAATTAAGCAAGAGGAGGAGTCGGAGTAAAAATGAAATGATCTGTTAATCTAAATATAGTATGTCCTAATAAAGTAAAAAATTCCTTAAAAGCTTTGATCAGTCCAAATTCTTAAGGCGTCCTTTCAAAACTTTCCTCACAATTAAAGAAAAAAAAAAAAGATTATTGAAAGTTTTCTCTTTAATTCAACTTCATGTTGTTTTGGTAATTATTCCCTTAATCGATTACTGAAAACAGTGTTTAAAAATACAAATTCCCGGGCGCCTGGGTGGCTCAGTTGGTTAAGCGACTGCCTTCAGCTCAGGTCATGATCCTGGAGTCCCTGGATCGAGTCCCGCATCGGGCTCCCTGCTCGGCGGGGAGTCTGCTTCTCCCTCTGGCCCTCCCCCCTCTCATGTGCTCTCTCTCATTCTCTCTCTCTCAAATAAATAAATAAAATCTTTAAAAAAAAATACAAATTCCCTCTTTGAGATTGTATCACGAATTCTGTGAATTATGTGAACCTCCCTGTTATTTCAGTGTTCACTTGAATTTATATAATTAAGAAACATCTCCAGGATAGCAGCTGGTTGATGTGTAAACCATCTTTCTTGATAGGAGAAATGCAGAGTAATGACCCTTGCCTTGCTCACCGTCCTCTCTGTGCCTTTAAGTCAGGACTCCAATGTTAGAGAACGTGACCATTTTTCCATGCACTGGCTCGTATTGGTGTCCTAGGTGCTTTATATAAAGCACCATATATAAAGGTGCTTTATATATGGGTGGATTAAATGTCGGAAATTTATCATCTCACAGTTCTGGAGGCTAGAAGTATAAGATGGAGGTGTTAGCAAGGTGTTCTCCTTCTGAAGGTGCAAGGAAAAGTCTGTCTGTTCCCGACCTCTCTTTTAGCTGCTGGTATGTCCTTGGACTGTGGCTGCATAAATTCCTACCTTCACAGGGCATTTTCCCTATATACATTTCTCTGTATCCAAATTTCCCCCCCTTTCATAAGGACACTAATCGTATTAGATCAGGGGCCCACTCTTTTTCATTCTGACTTCATTCATTATATCTGTAATGATCCCATTTCCAGGGAAGGTTATTACATTCATCAGACTTTGACATAGGAATTTTGGGGAAGACAGAATTCAACCCATAACAGGCTCAAAAAGGTAGCACATAGTCATGTCCTCACACATGCCACGTGCAGTCAGTATGCCAAATGTAGCCACCCTGCGGAGAAGATGCAGCTCAGTAGGCTAGAGTCCATCATGATACCTTCAGTTCTGCTGAACACACCACGTCTTACAAATCACAAGAGCGAATATTTACTGAGCATTGACAATACATTACCTAGTCATGCATTATTTCCATTCAAATGAATCTCCTTGACTTTCTCTGGGATACTGAGCATTACATCTCACTGTATGTCTCAGAATTTCTCTAAAGTTCAACTTTGGTCATTTAGTAGTTGTTTTCCATCAGATTGAAATGTCATACATATGATAGCATTTCATAAAACTAGCCTTAGTTCATAAGAGAATGGCTACAAGAGTATGATCTTTGTGGCACCGTTCTGGTGTGAAATCCATAGGCAGTGTTAAAAGTCTCAGGTTGAAGAGGTCAAATGTGTATGAGTGTGTATATATAAAATACATGTTCCATTTATATTCATATATAGAGATGGATATAGATACATAGAGTGTAATACACATGTATATACATATATAGAAAGAAGGGGGCAGTATGGAATTACTTGGGATGTAAGATCCATATACAGAATGCCAGCCTACCCATCCCCAGCGCACACGCACACACACACACACACACACACACTCCTACATATTCCTCCAAAACTCATTTACTTTATAGACACCAATCTTTAATAATGTGGAAAGCTGCCAGGAAAACAACCCGAGCTTGGATGTATCCCCCTTTTTTGACCCCACAGGCAGAGCTATTGCCTCAGGCCAGCCCAAACAACACAGCCAGTTCTGCAGAACCTTCAGCAGGAGGGGTTGGGGTGGGGGGGTGCTCTTTCTGTCCTGAGCTTACTCCACAGTCTGCAGCTGGGACTTGTAACAGTGAGTAGATTTCTATGAATTTGGGGGATTCTCAAAAGCATACTTGGGCAAACTTCAAGTTAGTGTTTGACCCCCACACCTTTCCCAGATTCCTGGGGAAGGTGCCCCTACCCCCACCCCATACATACACACCCATGCAGACAACTCCCGGGAAAGCTCAGTGATCAGGGACCTTCCAGCCCCACTATCTCTTGGTGATCCCAAGACTAGAGAAAACAGAAATGACCGCTCGCTGGGAAATGTCTAAAGGCTCATCTGAGGCTCTGTGATAGACAGGGAGGTGTGCCGAGTGGCTGCCCAGTTAGGTCCCCACCAGGAGACACAAGCCAAAGCTATAGGCTCTATGAATGGCAGCTTAAGTTCCGTTCCAAAAGACAGCGTCCCAGATAAAATAGAGTGGACGGGACTGGAGTAGTGTTTACTTTTTGTTTTTAGCAAGGAAGTAACACTGAAAGGTGAGTAAGGGAATGAATGAATGAATGAATAAATGACCTAATTGCCCTGTTTGTTTATTTAAAGATTTATTTGTTTACTTAGAGTAGGCATGGGGTGGGAGGGGAAGAGGGAGAGCGATAATCTCAAGCAGACTCCCCACTGAGCAGGGAGCCTGAAGTGGAGCTTGATCTTAAGACCCTGAGATCATGAACCTGAGATCATGACCTGAGCTGAAACCAAGAGTCAGAAGCTTAACCAACTGAGCCACCCAGGTACCCCTGATTGCCCTGTTTGTTACTCTATGTTTATTTACATTGCCTAAACGAGGATGTTTTTAAATATTTATTTTACTACTAATTCATTAACTAGTAAGTAGAGGAATCAATTTGTATATTTTCTGTTCACTAAAGCAACATTTAAGTTCCAAAGCTGATCTTTTTATTGTTAGTGTTTGTGCTACCTTGCTTTATGTTTAGATGTCTGAGAAGCATGCAACTTTCCTTCAAATGCATTGAATTTGCATATTGTAAACTATTCTATCTTTTGCCAGGAAGAAAGGATTTTTTTTTTTTCCTGTTGAGCACTTTGGTCATTTCGATTTTTTTCTCTGTTAGTATTGAAACTGCAAGGAATTCAAGTCCAAGCCTTGCTTGGGATGCATGCTTACAGATAGGGCTTATAGGAAATAGTGTCATTTTAGGTCTCTTTCCAGGTAACATTCTTACAAAAAGGTTTTTGCTATTATTATGTCATTTGTTAATAACTCAGTGTGTATATTATAACGGTATCTATGCTTACCTGGGTCCTGTATATTGTAGATAGTATGAGGATACATACTTAAAGGATTTTTATCATCAGCTCCCCAGAATTCAAGAAAAATATGTTCTCCTTGGAAAGGGGATTATTTTTATTAAGCCACACTGTTTAAGAGGATTTTCAGAAGGAATTATTTTCCCAGTTGTCATACTTACATCCTTTTGATGCCTAAAAATTAGGGGTTTTTTTTTTTTTTTTGGCTTTCATCTTCTCTTCATAGTGGCCTCTCTGTGGCACCTCTGAACTTTTTTTTTCTGTTCTCAGTCGAGAAAATTAACTCCCTGAAAATACTCTTTTCTAAATGGACTGTTGCTTTGCATACATCAAGGATTTCAGCTGTTAGAACGTGTGAGAAATGGGGCAGGAGACATCAGATGGCATGAAAACTAGAACCGTTCACACTGAGAACCCCAGGAAGGCTGCAAGTGTGAGCTAAAGCAGCTGGGGGGGTGGGGGGTGGAAGAGGTGGGAAGCACAGCTGGGAAAGCTGGCAAGAAAAAATGGCCAGAAGACACAAGGGGGCTTAGCGAGGGGAGAAGTGCAGCCCAGGAAGTCAAGAATCCTGGGATGAGGGAGGAAGAAGCATCCGTCGTAAATTACAGTTTTCCAGAATTGTTCAGGACATCATAGCCCAGATACATTGGCTTTAGCTACCCTTTTGATTGCTATACCATTCAGCATATTCAGTATTATTTTCCTGCATGATTATGGTGAAGGACTGAATATTGAAATTTTCATGGAAGGAAACGTCTGTGCTTTGAGATTGATCTCCGTTATATTGACAATTTACTAAACCTATCCTAGTATTCAGTTGGATTAATAAGAAATAGCATGCATTAGTTTATAGATACATTTGTGGTTTTTAATACCCAAAGTGTATCAAATTGCTAACATTTATCATTTGGACAAATAGGGGTATGTGTAATTAGCTAGATTAATAACTGGTTTGGTGTGTATATCCAGAGGGAACCCATGAATAAACTGCTGTCTTCCTAGAGAAAGTTTTCTGGTATTTGAACCCAATCCTGTCCTAGTCAACATTAGGCCTCAGTTGGGTACAGCTGTACAAACTCATGGCCCAAAGCTGGGAGAGATGGCTAATGTAATAACAAAGGAGAGAAATAGAATTCAGGAACATCTTGACGTTTAACGCAATGACCCAGATCTAAGAGGCAGAAATGGCGTGGGGATGACGTAAGCACCTCGCCGTCACACCACCCATTAAATTGCAAAAGGGCAGGTGGAAAGATTTGGCTTAGCAGCATCATATATGAAAGAAAGTTAGATTTTGTTTTAGTCAAGTATGAGTTTCATTTATCGCAACAGTCTAATTAATAATGTAGCTGGTGAAAAAAGCATCTGTGATCACAGGTTTTCTAAAGAAGACTATAGTATCTGCACTGATGCAAGTAAGTGTCCTGTTCTCTTCCTCACTGACCAAGTGCTACTTCACCCGGAGAAGTACCTTTGAGCTTCATCATTTGGAAGAAAACAACCAAGAAACGAAAGTGTTGGCCCCCAGCATGTCTCCTCTGCTTCCCCCGTTTCTTCCCCACTTGTCCCTCTCACATGCATCATCTGGCCCTCCCCAAGGCTGAGCTTGTTCTCACTGGAGCAGGAAACATCACTGAAGATGTTTAAACCTAGTCCCCAGGGTGGTGGAACACATCACTAATTGTGTTCTTTCTATGCCTCGCCCACAGTGCAGTCTTGCTTGGTGCTGGCTGAACTGTTGGTTGAATGGTAATCTCCCATGCTGAGAATGGTATTGCCCCAGTGCTAACCCCTGGGATGACCAGTGGTGCAGCCCAAGTGGCCTTTATTGCCACCCAGGTGTAGGACCTCATATCCCAGGAATGACTTCCAGATTCCCATGGTACTCACTCCTTGACCTTGTAAGTTTTAGCTCTTGCTCTCCCTTCTAAATGTCTAGGACTGAGTATCTGTTTTGGGTACCGTGGTCTATCTTGATCTTGCCAGAAGATCTTCTCAAGAAATTGCAGCTCTTACCCTGAATCACTGCCCAGTGGCCAGGTTCTGCAGCTGTGCTTAGATGCCAGGATGATAATAGACACCAGCCTATTATTACTCCCATTCCCCTAACACCATCACTGTGCTGTTTCCTAAATCAGATCAGGGTTACCTTGTCCACTGGATGTTATGCTTGGTTACTGGGATGCTCCCCTAAGTCGGGCTTTGTAGCAGGAGTGGGCTCTTATGAGCAGGCCTGGCCAAGGCCTAGCTCTCTCCTTCTTCCAGCCCATAGCTTCTTTGAGTTAGGGTAGCTGGTACCCAGAACTCTATTCTTTGAAACGAAGAAGGGGAAGCTCAAGGGCAGGAGAAGAGGAACTTGTCTTTGAGTATTTGAAAGGCTGCCATATAGGGAAATTATTGGACTTGTTCTGTATGGTCCTAGAAGTTAGAACCAAGACTCCAACGAAGTTGAGGCCACTAAGTCACTGGGTGAAAAAGAACCTTCTTTACCCCAGCTCAAATCTAACAGCATTTGCCAAAGACAGAAACGAATTCCTTCTGGGAGCCCTTCATTATGGAAGGGATTCTGGCATAGACTTGATTAGCAGATCTAAGTTTTGCTTATTGGTTTGTTTCCATTGCAACGTGGATAAAAGATGGTTTACTTGGGTTCTGTTTGCATGTGTGATATGTTGCTGCGGTCACACGCCAATCATGAGTGACCTGCAGTCCTGCTCCTTTCCTTGTCTTCAGACACTGCCCGAGAGAGCAGCTTTATTATAGCAATACCCTCGAATCTACTCTGATTTTTAAAAATTAACTCACTCATTCAGTGAATAAATATTCAATGATGATTATATATTAGGCACTGTGATTCATTCTGTGCTCAGTACTTTTAACTGTCATGTTTAACCAAGTCCTTTCGTTATTGTACTTATAACCTGGAGGTCACAGACATTGTAGAAAGGGTTCAAGTATCAAGTGAGGTTGATTTGTAGATCACCTTTAAGTTTCTTTTAAATTTGAAAATCCTTAAGTGAGCATGATTCTAGTCTCACAGTGAGTGCATAACCTGCCTCCAAGTATAGTTTTTAAAAGTCAAACATGAATTTGGAGTTGGGTTGCTCCAGTCTGTGCTACCGAGTCCCTGTATTTATCTACCCAGATAGCAGGGGGATCTGCTGTCAACATCATCACTGTTTCCTTAGAGGGTCTCTAAAGGCATCACTTAAAAAAAAAAAAAAGAAAAGAAAACCCATTCTTCTTCCTACACCCTCTTCCCAGCAGTGCCAGCTGGGGGTTGGGTCAGGCCATCTGTCAGGTGCATAACCCTGCCCTCAGGGTCCCAGTGGCCCAGAAACTGAACTCTGTGTCAGTTTTTCTGAGTGGCTTTAGCTAGAACAAGCCTTCAGGTTAGCAGGCAAAATGCATCATGAATTATGAGCGTTCACTTGTTTGAGCCTTCTTACGAATGTCATCATCTGTGTTAAGAACCTGCTAACAGTCCTAATGAAAACTCTGTCAGTGAACTAGGTGTGGAAGACACAGTGCTGAATTTGGCATTCTACTGACATAGTATATGCGGGGCGGGGGGCGGGGTGGGGAATATTGGAGTAGACCCCTCGCTTCACAAGTCCTATACTTCCATTCAGTGGAAAAAGAAGGCAATATGGACAGCATTGGATTTCTATTTGATTGGGTCAGTCATCATTTGCAGTGACTATCTGCTATCCACCCTTAGAGATTGTTATGAGCGTGAAAGGGGACCTGAAAGGGGCACTTGGTCCATGCAGAATGATGCTCCAATTGTCTCAGTCCGAATGCGATAGCTGGCCCACAGTGATTCCAGCCCGACTTACACTTGGGTTTGCCATATTTATTTCAAATTGATCTGGAAAATGACTGACATTATAATGTTCACATTTCTTGGAGTTCATTTTTGGTAGCGGCTTTATTGAGATAGAATTCCCATGCCATACAATTCACCCATTTAAAGTGGACAATTTAGGGGCACCTGGGTCAGTCGTTAAGCGTCTGCCTTCGGCTCAGGTCATGATCCCGGGGTCCTGGGATCGAGCCCCACATCGTGGTCCTGGGATCGAGCCCCGCATCGGGCTCCCTGCTCCGCGGGAAGCCTGCTTCTCCCTCTCCCCCTGCTTGTGTTCCCTCTCTTGCTGTGTCTCTGTCAGATAGATAAATAAAATCTTTAAAAAAAATAATGAAGTGGACAATTTAATGGTGTTTAGTATATTCACAGAGTTGTGCAACCATCCCATAGTCCATAGCTCAGAAAGCAGCTCTGTCCCCCTTAGCTATCCTCCCCATCTCCTGCAGCCCTAAGCAACCACTAATCTACTTTTTGTTTCTATCTATCTGCCCATTTTGGACATTTCACGTAAATGGAATCATAGAGTATTTGGCTTTTTGTGTGACTAGCTTTTTTCACTCAGCATATTTTCAAGGTACATCCATGTTGTAACATGAGTCAGTGCTTCATTCCATTTTATTGGCCACATAATATTCTTTGATATGGATATACCCCATTTTGTGTGTTTATTCACCAGTTGATGGATATCTGTACTGTTTCCACTTTGGGGCTATTATGAATAATGCCACTGTGAACATCCATGCACAAGTTTTTGTGTGAACGTATGTTTTCATTTCCCTTGGTACATACCTAGGAGTGGAATTACTGGGTCCAATGATAACTCCTCTGTTTAACTTTGGGAAGAAGAACCAGGCTGTTTTCAAAGTGACTGTACCATTTTACATTCCCCTCGGCAGGGTACGGAGGGTTCTGATTTCCCCACATCCTCACCAACACTGGTTACCATGTAGACTTTTTGATTATGGCCCTTCTACGGCGGATGAAGTGGTATCCCATCTCATTGTGGTTTTAGTTTGCATTTCCTTGATAACTAATAATGCTGAGCATCTTTTCCTGTGCTCATTGGCCATTGTATATTTACTTTGAGAAATGTCTGTTCAGGTCTTTTGCCTAGTTTTGATTGGGTTGTCTTTTTATTATTGAGTTATAAAAGTTCTTTATATATTCTAGATAAAAGTCCTCTATCAGATATGATTTGCTCATATTTTTTCCCATTCTTTGGGTTGTCGTCACTTTCTTAATAGTGTCCTTTAAAGCAGGAATGTGTTTAATTTTGATCAAGTCCAATTTATCTATTTTTTTCTTTTGTTGCTTGTGCTTTTGGTGTCACATATAAAACTCCACTGCCAAATCTGAGTTTATGAAGATTTATCCCTATGCTTTCTTCTGAGGGTTTTTTTGTTTTAGCTTTTAAATGGAGATTTTTCTTCATTCTGAGTCAGTTTTTATATGGTCTGAGTTGAGGATGCAACTTCATTCTTTTGCATGTGGCTATCCAGTTATGGATTTTTTGTTGTTGTTGAAAAGACTATTTTTCCCCGTTGAACAGTTTTGACACCCTTGTCAAAAATTAATTGGCCATAAATATACAGGTTTATTTCTGGATGGTGCATTCTAGTCCATTGATCTATATGTCTATCCTATTCTAGTACCATACTGTCCTGATTACTTTGTTTCTTTGAAATATTTTTGTCATGAAATGCATATTCTGAAAATGCAAAATTATGTAGCACTTCTATGTTATTAGAATAACTGTCAAGTTATGTGCTCAATTTTCAAATTAGACTCTTTACTCCCACCTAGTAATAGAAAAAGCATTTGCAAACATATTATTTCTAATACATATTAATAAGATTTGGCATTTTAAGAAAAATATTCTTTTCTTTCTTTTTTTTTTTTTTTGCTGTAGCAGTTTGATTTAGGTCATCCAATCTTGCTTCTATTTCTAACAAATTCAGGAGAGTTCTCTGGGACCGACCATGATGACATGGGGAAGTGGAGATGTTTACATTTGGAATCCACATCTAACTATATCTGCATGGCAGGGTTTCAGGAGGAGGTTTGCTTTAAAATCTAATGAAAGAGCGAAAGGTGGTTTGGGAAAGGCTCTTGTCTGTCAAGCCCTCACCCAGAGAAGGCGGGCCCTGCCCTTTTAGTTTGCGTGATTGACAGCGGAAAGACCTGGAGTCGGGTCAGAATGAAAACAGCCCATGATTGTGTATCTTATTCCGGTCTTTTTAGGCTTGTTAAAGAAAATAAAATAATAATAGCTGAATGCAGTGGCAAACAAAAGGGAGCCATTTCTCACTTGGTAACTGTCAGGGAAACAATAGATGTACCTCGAGATGGTATAAATAATCTGCTGACCCTGCTATGGAAGAAAGCAACCTATAGTCTAAGATGATCATATGTGGTCCTAATAATAGAACATCACTAGATGCAGATCTAGAAGGCTCGTGTTGTACTCAGTTTTTTATATTCAAATCAGGAATTGTATCTCAGTCTGTTAAAATAATTGAGAAGTTCTGAATCTTAGTTAATAGCTAGGATATTCCCCTTAGGGTGTAAGCTCATTCATTCATTCATTCCGTCACCCTCCCCTACTCCCTCCCACGCTGCACTTATTATGGTGCCTTACGTCAAACAGGTTCAGTACAGGAGATATTTGTTAGGAGATGGGGAGAGACGTGGAGAGGAAAGGGGGATGGAGGAAAGGCTGGGCACCAAAACTAGAGCAAAACCGTGGATGGGATGAATCAGGAGGGCAATGAAGGGAGAAGGCATCCCTGTCCTGCCCCCCTCCCATTTCAGCGCGTCTTCCTCGTTCCTGCAGTGAAGTGGGTGAAGGAACAATGTGGGATCAGGAGATCTGCATGCCATTTAGGTCACACGGTTCCTGTGGTACTGAAGATGCTCCTTTTTTTTTTCTGAAGATTTATTTGAGAGACAGCACACACACGCACGGAGGGTGGGAGGTGGGGGGCATGTTGCAGAGGGAGAGGGAGAGAGAGAATCTCAAGCAGTCTCTACACCCAGTGGGGAGCCTGACGCGCAGGGTTCGATCTCAGATCTCACCACCCTGAGATCATGACCTGAGCTGAAATCAAGTGTCAGACGCTTAACCAACTGAGCCATCCAGGTGCCCTGAAGATGCTCCTTTTAATAAAACATTCTTATAATTAAATCACAGCTTACTTTATTTAAAAGCATAAATAATCTGGGGTGCCTGGGTGGCTCAGTCGTTAAGCGTCTGCCTTCGGCTCAGGTAATGATCCCAGGATCCTGGGATCAAGTCCCACATTGGGCTCCCTACTCAGCGGGGAGCCTGCTTCTCCCTCTCCCTTTGCCTGCCACTCTGCCTACTTGTGCTCTCTCCCTATCTCTCTGTCAAATAAATAAATAAAATCTTTTAAAAAAATTTTTAAAAAGCATAAATACTCTTAAATACATCACTTGTTTTATCCCAAATTCAGGTAACAGATACTTGAATTTTAATATTAACTGCAATAACTCATAGATTTATTTATCATTATCAAAAACTAGCATTTTTGTCTTCTATGGGGAAAGCGTGGTACAGTTCTTCTTATAAGTTACAATAAAATATATGCTGTATCCATGTCACAAAGGGAAAGAAAACGGAATCATATTTTACACCAGCTAAGTCTTACAGATGTGGAAGATGTTAAAGAAATCCATGTTCTCCTCTCGTGAAAATACCTACTAAGTAAGGCTGTGCTTGGTTGGTGACAAATACTTCATGATAAATACTTCATACTTATTTATTTATTTATCACATTTATTTATCACAAATACTTCATACTTATTTATTTATTTCCTCATGATATGAGGAAAAATATGGAAAGAGCAAGTAAATTGATGGGTGTTTGATCAGACATTGGCTGTTATGTTAGAAATCATTTTTTATTTATTTACTACTATTTGTAGTTTTTCCTCGACTTTGCAGCTTGCTTTGCTCAGGAAGGAATAAAAAGCCCAGTGTTTGGCTCGAATTTGCTCGCGTTTTTATAACGAACTGGGCAAGTATCTTTCAGTCTGTATCCATCTGCCTTTTTTTAACCTAATTTTCTTTCTCTTTGGTTACAGGCCAAGAAGGAAGAAAGGACTCTCACCACAACATTTCAAAGGGAGTCCACCACCAGAACATTGATTACTTATTTGGACAGACATTTCTCCAAGGTAAATAGTACTGTTGTACACGAAGGGGGCCCATCATTAGAATTTGCAGACTGCAGTACTGCACACAGCCTTGATTGTTCAGGCTAACAAGCCGAGAGTGCTGCGAGAGAGGGAGGGAGAGAAGAGAGCAGAACAGTGGAGACATCCTGCAGTCGCTCCTCAATGTGTTCCCCGGAGAATGCTGTCAGGATCCGGGAGCTCACGGAGTCTTACTACAAATGTGTGGGAGAAAGGGAGGAGGGGGAGGCGGTACTTTTTTCTTCATGTTAATCTCTCTCTGGCATTCATGCAAACAAGAGCCAGTGTGGTTTGATTATAAAACTAGCATTTTTGTCTTCTATGGGGAAAGCGTGGTACAGTTCTT